>NW_027190556.1:0-33914 GCF_040958095.1 Procambarus clarkii
TCAAAGTGTTTTCATTAGAATTAACTAAAATGTTCCTGGTTTTCCGTTTATATTACCGATAGAAGATGTACACGAAAATCGCTCTATTCCGGCTGAAACGTCGATATATGCAATAAAAACAGAACTTCTCCCCTTTTCAATATCTTACTCAGTATTTTAACGAGAAACAAATAGTTGATTGAAAATGAAGTATTTAAGGTTATTATCTAATCAATTATGTGTTTGCATCATTTTTATCGTATATATATGAATTAATACCCATGGACTGAAAATTCAAAAAACGTGGAAAAACGGCAAAATATTGCCTAATTCGATGATATTTTGTTTAAATCACATGAAGGAAAAGGGGATGATAATCGTCAAAATATTGCTAAATTCGATGATTTTTCGTACGAAACAAAATGCAAGAAAACTTGCTTAAAATGCAATATTACGCGAAATTCTGAGATTTGAAGGGCAAATCACATATCGTGATACTACATGAAATAGGATCGGAATATTGGTAAAAATGAATATATTTGCGTAATATGAAACTACATGATTAACGTGAAAAAAATACTATTTTACCATATTTGAGGATTTTACCTTCAAATCATAGAGCGAGGTTTCGTATTATTTAGATCCAAGAAAAGACATATGACAATGTTGTTTCCAATACAAATGATAAAAATCAATGTGTTTTCATTAGAATTAACTAAAATGTTCCAGATTTTCCGTTTATATTTCCGATGGAAGATGTACACGAAAACCGCTCTATTCCGGCTGAAACGTCGATATATGCAATAAAATCAGAACTTCTCCGCCTTTCAATATCTTACTCAGTATTTTAATGAGAAAGAAATAGTTGATTGAAAATGAAGTATTTAAGGTTATTATCTAATGAATTATGTGTTTGCATCATTTTTATCGTATATATATGAATGGACTGGACTGAAAATTCACAAAAACGTGGAAAACGGCAAAATATTGCCTAATTCGATGATATTTTGTTTAAATCACATGGAGGAAAAGGAGATGATAAACGTTAAAATATTGCTAAATTCGATGATTTTTCGTACGAAGCAAAATGCAAGAAAACTTGCTTAAAATGCAATATTATGCGAAATTCTGAGATTTGAAGGCCAAATCACATATCGTGATACTACATGAAATAGTATCGAAATATTGGTAAAAATGAATATGTTTACGTAATATCAAACTACATGAAAAACGTGAAAAAAGTCACTATATAACCATATTTGAGGATTTTAACTTCAAATCATAGAGCGAGGTTTCGTATTATTTAGTTCCAAGAAAAGACATATGTCAATGTTGTTTCCAATACAAATGATAAAAAACAATGTGTTTTCATTAGAATTAACTATAATGTTCTTGATTTTCCGTTTATATTAACGATGGAAGATGTACACGTAAAACCGCTCTAATCCGGCTGAAACGTCGATATATGCAATAAAAACCGAACTTCTCCCCTTTTCAATATCTTACTTAGTATTTTAACGAGAAACAAATACATGATTGAAAATGAAGTATTTAAGGTTATTATCTAATCAATTATATGTTTGCATCATTTTTATCGTATATATATATGAATTAATACCCATGGACGGAAAATTCACAAAAACGTGGAAAACGGCAAAATATTGCCAAATTTGATGATATTTTGTTTAAATCACATTAAGGAAAAGGAGATGATAAACGTTAAAATATTGCTAAATTCGATGATTTTTCGTACGATGCAAAATGCAAGAAAACTTGCTTAAAATGCAATATTATGCGAAATTCTGAGATTTGAAGGCCAAATCACATATCGTGATACTACATGAAATTGTATCGTAATATTGGTAAAAATGAATATATTTACGTAATATCAAACTACATGAAAAACGTGAAAAAAGTCACTATATAACTATATTTGAGGATTTTAACTTCAAATCATAGAGCGAGGTTTCGTATTATTTAGTTCCAAGAAAAGACATATGACAATGTTGTTTCCAATACAAATGATAAAAAACAATGTGTTTTCATTAGAATTAACTATAATGTTCTTGATTTTCCGTTTATATTAACGAGGGAAGATGTACACGTAAAACCGCTCTAATCCGGCTGAAACGTCGATATATGCAATAAAAAACCAAACTTCTCCCCTTTTCAATATCTTACTCAGTATTTTAACGAGAAACAAATAGATGATTGAAAATGAAGTATTTAAGGTTATTATCTAATCAATTATGTGTTTGCATCATTTTTATCGTATATATATGAATTAAAACCCATGGACTGAAAATTCACAAAAACGTGGAAAACGGCAAAATATTGCCTAATTCGATGATATTTTGTTTAAATCACATGAAGGAAAAGGGGATGATAAACGTCAAAATATTGCTAAATTCGATGATTTTCCGTAAGAAACAAAATGCAAGAAAACTTGCTTAAAATGCAATATTATGCGAAATTCTGAGATTTGAAGGCCAAATCACATATCGTGATACTACATGAAATAGTATCGAAATATTGGTAAAAATGAATATATTTACGTAATATCAAACTACATGAAAAACGTGAAAAAAGTCACTATATAACCATATTTGAGGATTTTAACTTCAAATCATAGAGCGAGGTTTCGTATTATTTAGATCCAAGAAAAGACATATGAATATGTTGTTTCCAATACAAATGATAAAAAAAAATATGTTTTAATTAGAATTAACTATAATGTTCTTGATTTTCCGTTTATATTAACGATGGAAGATGTACACGTAAAACCGCTCTAATCCGGCTGAAACGTCGATATATGCAATAAAAACCGAACTTCTCCCCTTTTCAATATCTTCCTCAGTATTTTAACGAGAAAAAAATAGATGATTGAAAATGAAGTATTTAAGGTTATTATCTAATCAATTATGTGTTTGCATCATTTTTATCGTATATATATGAATTAAAACCCATGGACTGAAAATTCACAAAAACGTGGAAAACGGCAAAATATTGCCTAATTCGATGATATTTTGTTTAAATCACATGAAGGAAAAGGAGATGATAAACGTCAAAATATTGCTATATTCGATGATTTTTCGTACGAAACAAAATGCAAGAAAACTTGCTTAAAATGCAATATTATGCGAAATTCTGAGATTTGAAGGCCAAATCACATATCGTGATACTACATGAAATAGTATCGAAATATTGGTAAAAATGAATATATTTACGTAATATCAAACTACATGAAAAACGTGAAAAAAGTTTCTATATAACCATATTTGAGGATTTTAACTTCAAATCATAGAGCGAGGTTTCGTATTATTTAGTTCCAAGAAAAGACATATGACAATGTTGTTTCCAATACAAATGATAAAAAACAATGTGTTTTCATTAGAATTAACTATAATGTTCTTCATTTTCCGTTTATATTAACGAGGGAAGACGTACACGTAAAACCGCTCTAATCCGGCTGAAACGTCGATATATGCAATAAAAACCGAACTTCTCCCATTTTCAACATTTTACTCAGTATTTTAACGAGAAACAAATAGATGATTGAAAATGAAGTATTTAAGGTTATTATCTAATCAATTATGTGTTTGCATAATTTTTATCGTATATATGTGAATTAATACCCATGGACTAAAAATTCACAAAAACGTAGAAAACGGCAAAATATTGCCTAATTCGATGATATTTTGTTTAAATCACATGAAGGAAAAGGGAATGATAAACGTTGCTAAATTCGATGATTTTCCGTACGAAACAAAATGCAAGAAAACTTGCTTAAAATGCAATATTATGCGAAATTCTGAGGTTTCAAGGCCAAATCACATATCGTGATACTACATGAAATAGTATCGAAATATTGGTAAAAATGAATATATTTACGTAATATCAAACTACATGAAAAAAGTGAAAAATATCACTATTTAACCATATTTGAGGATTTTAACTTCAAATCATAGAGCGAGGTTTCGTATTATTTGGATCCAAGAAAAGACATATGACAATGTTGTTTCCAATACAAATGATAAAAATCAAAGTGTTTTCATTAGAATTAACTAAAATGTTCCTGGTTTTCCGTTTATATTACCGATAGAAGATGTACACGAAAATCGCTCTATTCCGGCTGAAACGTCGATATATGCAATAAAAACAGAACTTCTCCCCTTTTCAATATCTTACTTAGTATTTTAACGAGAAACAAATAGTTGATTGAAAATGAAGTATTTAAGGTTATTATCTAAGCAATTATGTGTTTGCATCATTTTTATCGTATATATATGAATTAATACCCATGGACTGAAAATTCAAAAAACGTGGAAAAACGGCAAAATATTGCCTAATTCGATGATATTTTCTTTAAATCACATGAAGGAAAAGGGGATGATAAACGTCAAAATACTGCTAAATTCGATGATTTTTCGTACGAAACAAAATGCAAGAAAACTTGCTTAAAATGCAATATTACGCGAAATTCTGAGATTTGAAGGGCAAATCACATATCGTGATATTACATGAAATAGGATCGGAATATTGGTAAAAATGAATATATTTGCGTAATATTAAACTACATGATTAACGTGAAAAAGTTACTATTTTACCATATTTGAGGATTTTACCTTCAAATCATAGAGCGAGGTTTCGTATTATTTAGATCCAAGAAAAGACATGACAATGTTGTTTCCAATACAAATGATAAAAATCAATGTGTTTTCATTAGAATTAACTAAAATGTTCCTGATTTTCCGTTTATATTTCCGATGGAAGATATACACGAAAACCGCTCTATTCCGGCTGAAACGTCGATATATGCAATAAAATCAGAACTTCTCCGCCTTTCAATATCTTACTCCGTATTTTAATGAGAAAGAAATAGTTGATTGAAAATGAAGTATTTAAGGTTATTATCTAATCAATTATGTGTTTGCATCATTTTTATCGTATATATATGAATTAAAACCCATGGACTGAAAATTCACAAAAACGTGGAAAACGGCAAAATATTGCCTAATTCGATGATATTTTGTTTAAATCACATGAAGGAAAAGGAGATGATAAACGTCAAAATATTGCTATATTCGATGATTTTTCGTACGAAACAAAATGCAAGAAAACTTGCTTAAAATGCAATATTATGCGAAATTCTGAGATTTGAAGGCCAAATCACATATCGTGATACTACATGAAATAGTATCGAAATATTGGTAAAAATGAATATATTTACGTAATATCAAACTACATGAAAAACGTGAAAAAAGTCACTATATAACCATATTTGAGGATTTTAACTTCAAATTATAGAGAGAGGTTTCGTATTATTTAGATCCAAGAAAAGACATATGACAATGTTGTTTCCAATACAAATGATAAAAAACAATATGTTTTCATTAGAATTAACTATAATGTTCTTGATTTTCCGTTAATATTAACGATGGAAGATGTACACGTAAAACCGCTCTAATCCGGCTGAAACGTCGATATATGCAATAAAAACCGAACTTCTCCCCGTTTCAATATCTTACTCAGTATTTTAACGAGAAACAAATAGATGATTGAAAATGAAGTATTTAAGGGCATTATTTAATCAATTATGTGTTTGCATCATTTTTATCGTATATATATATGAATTAATACCCATGGACGGAAAATTCACAAAAACGTGGAAAACGGCAAAATATTGCCTAATTCGATGATATTTTGTTTAAATCACATGAAGGAAAAGGGGATGATAAACGTCAAAATATTGCTAAATTCGATGATTTTCCGTATGAAACAAAATGCAAGAAAACTTGCTTAAAATGCAATATTATGCGAAATTCTGAGATTTGAAGGCCAAATCACATATCGTGATACTACATGAAATAGTATCGAAATATTGGTAAAAATGAATATATTTACGTAATATCAAACTACATGAAAAACGTGAAAAAAGTCACTATATAACCATATTTGAGGATTTTAACTTCAAATCATAGAGCGAGGTTTCGTATTATTTAGATCCAAGAAAAGACATATGAATATGTTGTTTCCAATACAAATGATAAAAAAAAATATGTTTTCATTAGAATTAACTATAATGTTCTTGATTTTCCGTTTATATTAACGATGGAAGATGTACACGTAAAACCGCTCTATTCCGGCTGAAACGTCGATATATGCAATAAAAACCGAACTTCTCCCCTTTTCAATATCTTACTCAGTATTTTAACGAGAAACAAATAGATGATTGAAAATGAAGTATTTAAGGTTATTATCTAATCAATTATGTGTTTGCATCATTTTTATCGTATATATATGAATTAAAACCCATGGACTGAAAATTCACAAAAACGTGGAAAACGGCAAAATATTGCTTAATTCGATGATATTTTGTTTAAATCACATGAAGGAAAAGGAGATGATAAACGTCAAAATATTGCTATATTCGATGATTTCTCGTACGAAACAAAATGCAAGAAAACTTGCTTAAAATGCAATATTATGCGAAATTCTGAGATTTGAAGGCCAAATCACATATCGTGATACTACATGAAATAGTATCGAAATATTGGTAAAAATGAATATATTTACGTAATATCAAACTACATGAAAAACGTGAAAAAAGTCACTATATAACCATATTTGAGGATTTTAACTTCAAATCATAGAGCGAGGTTTCGTATTATTTAGTTCCAAGAAAAGACATATGACAATGTTGTTTCCAATACAAATGATAAAAAACAATGTGTTTTCATTAGAATTAACTATAATGTTCTTGATTTTCCGTTTATATTAACGAGGGAAGATGTACACGTAAAACCGCTCTAATCCGGCTGAAACGTCGATATATGCAATAAAAACCGAATTTCTCCCCTTTTCAATATCTTCCTCAGTATTTTAACGAGAAACAAATAGATGATTGAAAATGAAGTATTTAAGGTTATTATCTAATCAATTATGTGTTTGCATAATTTTTATCGTATATATATGAATTAATACCCATGGACTAAAAATTCACAAAAACGTGGAAAACTGCAAAATATTCCCTAATTCGATGATATTTTGTTTAAATCACATGAAGGAAAAGGGAATGATAAACGTCAAAATATTGCTAAATTCGATTATTTTCCGTACGAAACAAAATGCAAGAAAACTTGCTTAAAATGCAATATTATGCGAAATTCTGAGGTTTCAAGGCCAAATCACATATCGTGATACTACATGAAATAGTATCGAAATATTGGTAAAAATGAATATATTTACGTAATATCAAACTACATGAAAAACGTGAAAAATGTCACTATTTAACCATATTTGAGGATTTTAACTTCAAATCATAGAGCGAGGTTTCGTATTATTTGAGTCCAAGAAAAGACATATGACAATGTTGTTTCCAATACAAATGATAAAAATCAAAGTGTTTTCATTAGAATTTACTAAAATGTTCCTGGTTTTCCGTTTATATTACCGATAGAAGATGTACACGAAAATCGCTCTATTCCGGCTGAAACGTCGATATATGCAATAAAAACAGAACTTCTCCCCTTTTCAATATCTTACTCAGTATTTTAACGAGAAACAAATAGTTGATTGAAAATGAAGTATTTAAGGTTATTATCTAATCAATTATGTGTTTGCATCATTTTTATCGTATATATATGAATTAATACCCATGGACTGAAAATTCAAAAAACGTGGAAAAACGGCAAAATATTGCCTAATTCGATGATATTTTCTTTAAATCACATGAAGGAAAATTGGGATGATAAACGTCAAAATATTGCTAAATTCGATGATTTTTCGTACGAAACAAAATGCAAGAAAACTTGCTTAAAATGCAATATTACGCGAAATTCTGAGATTTGAAGGGCAAATCACATATCGTGATATTACATGAACTAGGATCGGAATATTGGTAAAAATGAATATATTTGCGTAATATCAAACTACATGATTAACGTGAAAAAGTCACTATTTTACCATATTTGAGGATTTTACCTTCAAATCATAGAGCGAGGTTTCGTATTATTTAGATCCAAGAAAAGACATGACAATGTTGTTTCCAATACAAATGATAAAAATCAATGTGTTTTCATTAGAATTAACTAAAATGTTCCTGATTTTCCGTTTATATTTCCGATGGAAGATGTACACGAAAACCGCTCTATTCCGGCTGAAACGTCGATATATGCAATAAAATCAGAACTTCTCCGCCTTTCAATATCTTACTCAGTATTTTAACGAGAAAGAAATAGTTGATTGAAAATGAAGTATTTAAGGTTATTATCTAATCAATTATGTGTTTGCATCATTTTTATCGTATATATATGAATTAAAACCCATGGACTGAAAATTCAGAAAAACGTGGAAAACGGCAAAATATTGCCTAATTCGATGATATTTTGTTTAAATTACATGAAGGAAAAGGAGATGATAAACGTTAAAATATTGCTAAATACGATGATTTTTCGTACGAAGCAAAATGCAAGAAAACTTGCTTAAAATGCAATATTATGCGAAATTCTGAGATTTGAAAGCCAAATCACATATCGTGATACTACATGAAATAGTATCGAAATATTGGTAAAAATGAATATGTTTACGTAATATCAAACTACATGAAAATCGTGAAAAAAGTCACTATATAACCATATTTGAGGATTTTAACTTCAAATCATAGAGCGAGGTTTCGTATTATTTAGTTCCAAGAAAAGACATATGACAATGTTGTTTCCAATACAAATGATAAAAAACAATGTGTTTTCATTAGAATTAACTATAATGTTCTTGATTTTCCGTTTATATTAACGATGGAAGATGTACACGTAAAACCGCTCTAATCCGGCTGAAACGTCGATATATGCAATAAAAACCGAACTTCTCCCCTTTTCAATATCTTACTCAGTATTTTAACGAGAAACAAATACATGATTGAAAATGAAGTATTTAAGGTTATTATCTAATCAATTATGTGTTTGCATCATTTTTATCGTATATATATATGAATTAATACCCATGGACGGAAAATTCACAAAAACGTGGAAAACGGCAAAATATTGCCTAATTTGATGATATTTTGTTTAAATCACATGAAGGAAAAGGAGATGATAAACGTTAAAATATTGCTAAATTCGATGATTTTTCGTACGAAACAAGAAAACTTGCTTAAAATGCAATATTATGCGAGAAATATGCGCAATATTATGCAATTATGCAGAGAAATTATGCGCAATATTATGCAAGAAAACTTGCTTAAAATGCAATATTATGCGAAATTCTGAGATTTGAAGGCCAAATCACATATCGTGATACTACATGAAATAGTATCGAAATATTGGTAAAAATGAATATATTTACGTAATATCAAACTACATGAAAAACGTGAAAAAAGTCACTATATAACCATATTTGAGGATTTTAACTTCAAATCATAGAGCGAGGTTTCGTATTATTTAGTTCCAAGAAAAGACATTTGACAATGTTGTTTCCAATACAAATGATAAAAAACAATGTGTTTTCATTAGAATTAACTATAATGTTCTTGATTTTCCGTTTATATTAACGAGGGAAGATGTACACGTAAAACCGCTCTAATCCGGCTGAAACGTCGATATATGCAATAAAAACCGAATTTCTTCCCTTTTCAATATCTTCCTCAGTATTTTAACGAGAAACAAATAGATGATTGAAAATGAAGTATTTAAGGTTATTATCTAATCAATTATGTGTTTGCATCATTTTTATCGTATATATATGAATTAAAACCCATGGACTGAAAATTCACAAAAACGTGGAAAACGGCAAAATATTGCCTAATTCGACGATATTTTGTTTAAATCACATGAAGGAAAAGGAGATGATAAACGTCAAAATATTGCTATATTCGATGATTTTTCGTACGAAACAAAATGCAAGAAAACTTGCTTAAAATGCAATATTATGCGAAATTCTGAGATTTGAAGGCCAAATCACATATCGTGATACTACATGAAATAGTATCGAAATATTGGTAAAAATGAATATATTTACGTAATATCAAACTACATGAAAAACGTGAAAAAAGTCACTATATAACCATATTTGAGGATTTTAACTTCAAATCATAGAGCGAGGTTTCGTATTATTTACTTCCAAGAAAAGACATATGACAATGATGTTTCCAATACAAATGATAAAAAACAATGTGTTTTTCATTAGAATTAACTATAATGTTCTTCATTTTCCGTTTATATTAACGAGGGAAAATGTACACGTAAAACCGCTCTAATCCGGCTGAAACGTGGATATATGCAATAAAAACCGAACTTCTCCCCTTTTCAACATCTTACTCAGTATTTTAACGAGAAACAAATAGATGATTGAAAATGAAGTATTTAAGGTTATTATCTAATCAATTATGTGTTTGCATAATTTTTATCGTATATATATGAAATAATACCCATGGACTAAAAATTCACAAAAACGTGGAAAACGGCAAAATATTGCCTAATTCGATGATATTTTGTTTAAATCACATGAAGGAAAAGGGAATGATAAACGTCAAAATATTGCTAAATTCGATTATTTTCCGTACGAAACAAAATGCAAGAAAACTTGCTTAAAATGCAATATTATGCGAAATTCTGAGGTTTCAAGGCCAAATCACATATCGTGATACTACATGAAATAGTATCGAAATATTGGTAAAAATGAATATATTTACGTAATATCAAACTACATGAAAAACGTGAAAAATGTCACTATTTAACCATATTTGAGGATTTTAACTTCAAATCATAGAGCGAGGTTTCGTATTATTTGGATCCAAGAAAAGACATATGACAATGTTGTTTCCAATACAAATGATAAAAATCAAAGTGTTTTCATTAGAATTAACTAAAATGATCCTGGTTTTCCGTTTATATTACCGATAGAAGATGTACACGAAAATCGCTCTATTCCGGCTGAAACGTCGATATATGCAATAAAAACAGAACTTCTCCCCTTTTCAATATCTTACTCAGTATTTTAACGAGAAACAAATAGTTGATTGAAAATGAAGTATTTAAGGTTATTATCTAATCAATTATGTGTTTGCATCATTTTTATCGTATATATATGAATTAATACCCATGGACTGAAAATTCAAAAAACGTGGAAAAACGGCAAAATATTGCCTAATTCGATGATATTTTCTTTAAATCACATGAAGGAAAAGGGGATGATAAACGTCAAAATATTGCTAAATTCGATGATTTTTCGTACGAAACAAAATGCAAGAAAACTTGCTTAAAATGCAATATTACGCGAAATTCTGAGATTTGAAGGGCAAATCACATATCGTGATATTACATGAAATAGGATCGGAATATTGGTAAAAATGAATATATTTGCGTAATATCAAACTACATGATTAACGTGAAAAAGTTACTATTTTACCATATTTGAGGATTTTACCTTCAAATCATAGAGCGAGGTTTCGTATTATTTAGATCCAAGAAAAGACATGACAATGTTGTTTCCAATACAAATGATAAAAATCAATGTGTTTTCATTAGAATTAACTAAAATGTTCCTGATTTTCCCTTTATATTTCCGATGGAAGATGTACACGAAAACCGCTCTATTCCGGCTGAAACGTCGATATATGCAATAAAAACAGAACTTCTCCCCTTTTCAATATCTTACTCAGTATTTTAACGAGAAACAAATAGATGATTGAAAATGAAGTATTTAAGGTTATTATCTAATCAATTATGTGTTTGCATCATTTTTATCGTATATATATATGAATTAATACCCATTGACGGAAAATTCACAAAAACGTGGAAAACGGCAAAATATTGACTAATTCGATGATATTTTCTTTAAATCATATGAAGGAAAAGGGGATGATATACGTCAAAATATTGCTAAATTCGATGATTTTCCGTACGAAACAAAATGCAAGAAAACTTGCTTAAAATGCAATATTATGCGAAATTCTGAGATTTGAAAGCCAAATCACATATCGTGATACTACATGAAATAGTATCGAAATATTGGAAAAAATGAATATATTTACGTAATATCAAACTACATGAAAAACGTGATAAAAGTCACTATATAACCATATTTGAGGATTTTAACTTCAAATCATATAGCGAGGTTTCGTATTATTTAGATCCAAGAAAAGACATATGACAATGTTGTTTCCAATACAAATGATAAAAAAAAATGTGTTTTCATTAGAATTAACTATAATGTTCTTGATTTTCCGTTTATATTAACGATGGAAGATGTACACGTAAAACCGCTCTAACCCGGCTGAAACGTCGATATATGCAATTAAAACCGAACTTCTCCCCTTTTCAATATCTTACTCAGTATTTTAACGAGAAACAAATAGATGATTGAAAATGAAGTATTTAAGGTTATTATCTAATCAATTATGTGTTTGCATCATTTTTATCCTATATATATATGAATTAATACCCATTGACGGAAAATTGACAAAAACGTGGAAAACGGCAAAATATTGACTAATTCGATGATATTTTGTTTAAATCACATGAAGGAAAAGGAGATGATAAACGTTAAAATATTGCTAAATTCGATGATTTTTCGTACGAAGCAAAATGCAAGAAAACTTGCTTAAAATGCAATATTATGCGAAATTCTGAGATTTGAAGGCCAAATCACATATCGTGATACTACATGAAATTGTATCGAAATATTGGTAAAAATGAATATATTTACGTAATATCAAACTACATGAAAAACGTGAAAAAAGTCACTATATAACCATATTTGAGGATTTTAACTTCAAATCATAGAGCGAGGTTTCGTATTATTTAGTTCCAAGAAAAGACATATGACAATGTTGTTTCCAATACAAATGATAAAAAACAATGTGTTTTCATTAGAATTAACTATAATGATCTTGATTTTCCGTTTATATTAACGAGGGAAGATGTACACGTAAAACCGCTCTAATCCGGCTGAAACGTCGATATATGCAATAAAAACCGAACTTCTTCCCTTTTCAATATCTTACTCAGTATTTTAACGAGAAACAAATAGATGATTGAAAATGAAGTATTTAAGGTTATTATCTAATCAATTATGTGTTTGCATCATTTTTATCGTATATATATATGAATTAAAACCCATGGACTGAAAATTCACAAAAACGTGGAAAACGGCAAAATATTGCCTAATTCGATGATATTTTGTTTAAATCACATAAAGGAAAAGGAGATGATAAACGTTAAAATATTGCTAAATTCGATAATTTTTCGTACGAAGCAAAATGCAAGAAAACTTGCTTAAAATGCAATATTATGCGAAATTCTGAGATTTGAAGGCCAAATCACATATCGTGATACTACATGAAATAGTATCGAAATATTGGTAAAAATGAATATATTTACGTAATATCAAACTACATGAAAAACGTGAAAAAAGTCACTATATAACCATATTTGAGGATTTTAACTTCAAATCATAGAGCGAGGTTTCGTATTATTTGGATCCAATAAAAGACATATGACAATGTTGTTTCCAATACAAATGATAAAAATCAAAGTGTTTTCATTAGAATTAACTAAAATGTTCCTGGTTTTCCGTTTATATTACCGATAGATGATGTACACGAAAATCGCTCTATTCCGGCTGAAACGTCGATATATGCAATAAAAACAGAACTTCTCCCCTTTTCAATATCTTACTCAGTATTTTAACGAGAAACAAATAGTTGATTAAAAATGAAGTATTTAAGGTTATTATCTAATCAATTATGTGTTTGCATCATTTTTATCGTATATATATGAATTAATACCCATGGACTGAAAATTCAAAAAACGTGGAAAAACGGCAAAATATTGCCTAATTCGATGATATTTTCTTTAAATCACATGAAGGAAAAGGGAATGATAAACGTCAAAATATTGCTAAATTCGATGATTTTTCGTACGAAACAAAATGCAAGAAAACTTGCTTAAAATGCAATATTTCGCGAAATTCTGAGATTTGAAGGGCAAATCACATATCGTGATATTACTTGAAATAGGATCGGAATATTGGTAAAAATGAATATATTTGCGTAACATCAAACTACATGATTAACGTGAAAAAGTTACTATTTTACCATATTTGAGGATTTTACCTTCAAATCATAGAGCGAGGTTTCGTATTATTTAGATCCAAGAAAAGACATGACAATGTTGTTTCCAATACAAATGATAAAAATCAATGTGTTTTCATTAGAATTAACTAAAATGTTCCTGATTTTCCGTTTATATTTCCGATGGAAGATGTACACGAAAACCGCTCTATTCCGGCTGAAACGTCGATATATGCAATAAAATCAGAACTTCTCCGCCTTTTAATATCTTACTCAGTATTTTAACGAGAAAGAAATAGTTGATTGAAAATGAAGTATTTAAGGTTATTATCTAATCAATTATGTGTTTGCATCATTTTTATCGTATATATATGAATTAAAACCCATGGACTGAAAATTCAGAAAAACGTGGAAAACGGCAAAATATTGCCTAATTCGATGATATTTTGTTTAAATTACATGAAGGAAAAGGAGATGATAAACGTTAAAATATTGCTAAATTCGATGATTTTTCGTACGAAGCAAAATGCAAGAAAACTTGCTTAAAATGCAATATTATGCGAAATTCTGAGATTTGAAGGCCAAATCACATATCGTGATACTACATGAAATAGTATCGAAATATTGGTAAAAATGAATATGTTTACGTAATATCAAACTACATGAAAAACGTGAAAAAAGTCACTATATAACCATATTTGAGGATTTTAACTTCAAATCATAGAGCGAGGTTTCGTATTATTTAGTTCCAAGAAAAGACATATGACAATGTTGTTTCCAATACAAATGATAAAAAACAATGTGTTTTCATTAGAATTAACTATAATGTTCTTGATTTTCCGTTTATATTAACGATGGAAGATGTACACGTAAAACCGCTCTAATCCGGCTGAAACGTCGATATATGCAATAAAAACCGAACTTCTCCCCTTTTCAGTATCTTACTCAGTATTTTAACGAGAAACAAATACATGATTGAAAATGAAGTATTTAAGGTTATTATCTAATCAATTATGTGTTTGCATCATTTTTATCGTATATATATATGAATTAATACCCATGGACGGAAAATTCACAAAAACGTGGAAAACGGCAAAATATTGCCTAATTTGATGATATTTTGTTTAAATCACATGAAGGAAAAGGAGATGATAAACGTTAAAATATTGCTAAATTCGATGATTTTTCGTACGAAGCAAAATGCAAGAAAACTTGCTTAAAATGCAATATTATGCGAAATTCTGAGATTTGAAGGCCAAATCACATATCGTGATACTACATGAAATAGTATCGAAATATTGGTAAAAATGAATATATTTACGTAATATCAAACTACATGAAAAACGTGGAAAAAGTCACTATATAACTTTATTTGAGAATTTACCTTCAAATCATAGAGCGAGGTTTCGTATTATTTAGTTCCAAGAAAAGACATATGACAATGTTGTTTCCAATCCAAATAATAATAAAAACAATGTGTTTTCATTAGAATTAACTATAATGTTCTTGATTTTCCGTTTATATTAACGAGGGAAGATGTACACGTAAAACCGCTCTAATCCGGCTGAAACGTCGATATATGCAATAAAAAACCGAACTTCTCCCCTTTTCAATATCTTACTCAGTATTTTAACGAGAAACAAATAGATGATTGAAAATGAAGTATTTAAGGTTATTATCTAATCAATTATGTGTTTGCATCATTTTTATCGTATATATATGAATTAAAACCCATGGACTGAAAATTCACCAAAACGTGGAAAACGGGAAAATATTGCCTAATTCGATGATATTTTGTTTAAATCACATGAAGGAAAAGGAGATGATAAACTTCAAAATATTGCTATATTCGATGATTTTTCGTACGAAACAAGAAAACTTGCTTAAAATGCAATATTATGCGAGAAATATGCGCAATATTATGCAATTATGCAGAGAAATTATGCGCAATATTATGCAAGAAAACTTGCTTAAAATGCAATATTATGCGAAATTCTGAGATTTGAAGGCCAAATCACATATCGTGATACTACATGAAATAGTATCGAAATATTGGTAAAAATGAATATATTTACGTAATATCAAACTACATGAAAAACGTGAAAAAAGTCACTATATAACCATATTTGAGGATTTTAACTTCAAATCATAGAGCGAGGTTTCGTATTATTTGGATCCAATAAAAGACATATGACAATGTTGTTTCCAATACAAATGATAAAAATCAAAGTGTTTTCATTAGAATTAACTAAAATGTTCCTGGTTTTCCGTTTATATTACCGATAGATGATGTACACGAAAATCGCTCTATTCCGGCTGAAACGTCGATATATGCAATAAAAACAGAACTTCTCCCCTTTTCAATATCTTACTCAGTATTTTAACGAGAAACAAATAGTTGATTAAAAATGAAGTATTTAAGGTTATTATCTAATCAATTATGTGTTTGCATCATTTTTATCGTATATATATGAATTAATACCCATGGACTGAAAATTCAAAAAACGTGGAAAAACGGCAAAATATTGCCTAATTCGATGATATTTTCTTTAAATCACATGAAGGAAAAGGGAATGATAAACGTCAAAATATTGCTAAATTCGATGATTTTTCGTACGAAACAAAATGCAAGAAAACTTGCTTAAAATGCAATATTTCGCGAAATTCTGAGATTTGAAGGGCAAATCACATATCGTGATATTACTTGAAATAGGATCGGAATATTGGTAAAAATGAATATATTTGCGTAACATCAAACTACATGATTAACGTGAAAAAGTTACTATTTTACCATATTTGAGGATTTTACCTTCAAATCATAGAGCGAGGTTTCGTATTATTTAGATCCAAGAAAAGACATGACAATGTTGTTTCCAATACAAATGATAAAAATCAATGTGTTTTCATTAGAATTAACTAAAATGTTCCTGATTTTCCGTTTATATTTCCGATGGAAGATGTACACGAAAACCGCTCTATTCCGGCTGAAACGTCGATATATGCAATAAAATCAGAACTTCTCCGCCTTTTAATATCTTACTCAGTATTTTAACGAGAAAGAAATAGTTGATTGAAAATGAAGTATTTAAGGTTATTATCTAATCAATTATGTGTTTGCATCATTTTTATCGTATATATATGAATTAAAACCCATGGACTGAAAATTCAGAAAAACGTGGAAAACGGCAAAATATTGCCTAATTCGATGATATTTTGTTTAAATTACATGAAGGAAAAGGAGATGATAAACGTTAAAATATTGCTAAATTCGATGATTTTTCGTACGAAGCAAAATGCAAGAAAACTTGCTTAAAATGCAATATTATGCGAAATTCTGAGATTTGAAGGCCAAATCACATATCGTGATACTACATGAAATAGTATCGAAATATTGGTAAAAATGAATATGTTTACGTAATATCAAACTACATGAAAAACGTGAAAAAAGTCACTATATAACCATATTTGAGGATTTTAACTTCAAATCATAGAGCGAGGTTTCGTATTATTTAGTTCCAAGAAAAGACATATGACAATGTTGTTTCCAATACAAATGATAAAAAACAATGTGTTTTCATTAGAATTAACTATAATGTTCTTGATTTTCCGTTTATATTAACGATGGAAGATGTACACGTAAAACCGCTCTAATCCGGCTGAAACGTCGATATATGCAATAAAAACCGAACTTCTCCCCTTTTCAGTATCTTACTCAGTATTTTAACGAGAAACAAATACATGATTGAAAATGAAGTATTTAAGGTTATTATCTAATCAATTATGTGTTTGCATCATTTTTATCGTATATATATATGAATTAATACCCATGGACGGAAAATTCACAAAAACGTGGAAAACGGCAAAATATTGCCTAATTTGATGATATTTTGTTTAAATCACATGAAGGAAAAGGAGATGATAAACGTTAAAATATTGCTAAATTCGATGATTTTTCGTACGAAGCAAAATGCAAGAAAACTTGCTTAAAATGCAATATTATGCGAAATTCTGAGATTTGAAGGCCAAATCACATATCGTGATACTACATGAAATAGTATCGAAATATTGGTAAAAATGAATATATTTACGTAATATCAAACTACATGAAAAACGTGGAAAAAGTCACTATATAACTTTATTTGAGAATTTACCTTCAAATCATAGAGCGAGGTTTCGTATTATTTAGTTCCAAGAAAAGACATATGACAATGTTGTTTCCAATCCAAATAATAATAAAAACAATGTGTTTTCATTAGAATTAACTATAATGTTCTTGATTTTCCGTTTATATTAACGAGGGAAGATGTACACGTAAAACCGCTCTAATCCGGCTGAAACGTCGATATATGCAATAAAAAACCGAACTTCTCCCCTTTTCAATATCTTACTCAGTATTTTAACGAGAAACAAATAGATGATTGAAAATGAAGTATTTAAGGTTATTATCTAATCAATTATGTGTTTGCATCATTTTTATCGTATATATATGAATTAAAACCCATGGACTGAAAATTCACCAAAACGTGGAAAACGGGAAAATATTGCCTAATTCGATGATATTTTGTTTAAATCACATGAAGGAAAAGGAGATGATAAACTTCAAAATATTGCTATATTCGATGATTTTTCGTACGAAACAAGAAAACTTGCTTAAAATGCAATATTATGCGAGAAATATGCGCAATATTATGCAATTATGCAGAGAAATTATGCGCAATATTATGCAAGAAAACTTGCTTAAAATGCAATATTATGCGAAATTCTGAGATTTGAAGGCCAAATCACATATCGTGATACTACATGAAATAGTATCGAAATATTGGTAAAAATGAATATATTTACGTAATATCAAACTACATGAAAAACGTGAAAAAAGTCACTATATAACCATATTTGAGGATTTTAACTTCAAATCATAGAGCGAGGTTTCGTATTATTTAGTTCCAAGAAAAGACATATGACAATGTTGTTTCCAATACAAATGATAAAAAACAATGTGTTTTCATTAGAATTAACTATAATGTTCTTGATTTTCCGTTTATATTAACGAGGGAAGATGTACACGTAAAACCGCTCTAATCCGGCTGAAACGTCGATATATGCAATAAAAACCGAATTTCTCCCCTTTTCAATATCTTCCTCAGTATTTTAACGAGAAACAAATAGATGATTGAAAATGAAGTATTTAAGGTTATTATCTAATCAATTATGTGTTTGCATCATTTTTATCGTATATATATGAATTAAAACCCATGGACTGAAAATTCACAAAAACGTGGAAAACGGCAAAATATTGCCTAATTCGACGATATTTTGTTTAAATCACATGAAGGAAAAGGAGATGATAAACGTCAAAATATTGCTATATTCGATGATTTTTCGTACGAAACAAAATGCAAGAAAACTTGCTTAAAATGCAATACTATGCGAAATTCTGAGATTTGAAGGCCAAATCACATATCGTGATACTACATGAAATAGTATCGAAATATTGGTAAAAATGAATATATTTACGTAATATCAAACTACATGAAAAACGTGAAAAAAGTCACTATATAACCATATTTGAGGATTTTAACTTCAAATCATAGAGCGAGGTTTCGTATTATTTAGTTCCAAGAAAAGACATATGACAATGTTGTTTCCAATACAAATGATAAAAAACAATGTGTTTTCATTAGAATTAACTATAATGTTCTTCATTTTCCGTTTATATTAACGAGGGAAAATGTACACTTAAAACCGCTCTAATCCGGCTGAAACGTGGATATATGCAATAAAAACCGAACTTCTCCCCTTTTCAACATCTTACTCAGTATTTTAACGAGAAACAAATAGATGATTGAAAATGAAGTATTTAAGGTTATTATCTAATCAATTATGTGTTTGCATAATTTTTATCGAATATATATGAAATAATACCCATGGACTAAAAATTCACAAAAACGTGGAAAACGGCAAAATATTGCCTAATTCGATGATATTTTGTTTAAATCACATGAAGGAAAAGGTAATGATAAACGTCAAAATATTGCTAAATTCGATTATTTTCCGTACGAAACAAAATGCAAGAAAACTTGCTTAAAATGCAATATTATGCGAAATTCTGAGGTTTCAAGGCCAAATCACATATCGTGATACTACATGAAATAGTATCGAAATATTGGTAAAAATGAATATATTTACGTAATATCAAACTACATGAAAAACGTGAAAAATGTCACTATTTAACCATATTTGAGGATTTTAACTTCAAATCATAGAGCGAGGTTTCGTATTATTTGGATCCAAGAAAAGACATATGACAATGTTGTTTCCAATACAAATGATAAAAATCAAAGTGTTTTCATTAGAATTAACTAAAATGTTCCTGGTTTTCCGTTTATATTACCGATAGAAGATGTACACGAATATCGCTCTATTCCGGCTGAAACGTCGATATATGCAATAAAAACCGAACTTCTCCCCTTTTCAATATCTTACTCAGTATTTTAACGAGAAACAAATAGTTGATTGAAAATGAAGTATTTAAGGTTATTATCTAATCAATTATGTATTTGCATCATTTTTATCGTATATATATGAATTAATACCCATGGACTGAAAATTCAAAAAACGTGGAAAAACGGCAAAATATTGCCTAATTCGATGATATTTTCTTTAAATCACATGAAGGAAAAGGGAATGATAAACGTCAAAATATTGCTAAATTCGATGATTTTTCGTACGAAACAAAATGCAAGAAAACTTGCTTAAAATGCAATATTTCGCGAAATTCTGAGATTTGAAGGGCAAATCACATATCGTGATATTACTTGAAATAGGATCGGAATATTGGTAAAAATGAATATATTTGCGTAATATCAAACTACATGATTAACGTGAAAAAGTTACTATTTTACCATATTTGAGGATTTTACCTTCAAATCATAGAGCGAGGTTTCGTATTATTTAGATCCAAGAAAAGACATGACAATGTTGTTTCCAATACAAATGATAAAAATCAATGTGTTTTCATTAGAATTAACTAAAATGTTCCTGATTTTCCGTTTATATTTCCGATGGAAGATGTACACGAAAACCGCTCTATTCCGGCTGAAACGTCGATATATGCAATAAAATCAGAACTTCTCCGCCTTTTAATATCTTACTCAGTATTTTAACGAGAAAGAAATAGTTGATTGAAAATGAAGTATTTAAGGTTATTATCTAATCAATTATGTGTTTGCATCATTTTTATCGTATATATATGAATTAAAACCCATGGACTGAAAATTCAGAAAAACGTGGAAAACGGCAAAATATTGCCTAATTCGATGATATTTTGTTTAAATTACATGAAGGAAAAGGAGATGATAAACGTTAAAATATTGCTAAATTCGATGATTTTTCGTACGAAGCAAAATGCAAGAAAACTTGCTTAAAATGCAATATTATGCGAAATTCTGAGATTTGAAGGCCAAATCACATATCGTGATACTACATGAAATAGTATCGAAATATTGGTAAAAATGAATATGTTTACGTAATATCAAACTACATGAAAAACGTGAAAAAAGTCACTATATAACCATATTTGAGGATTTTAACTTCAAATCATAGAGCGAGGTTTCGTATTATTTAGTTCCAAGAAAAGACATGACAATGTTGTTTCCAATACAAATGATAAAAAACAATGTGTTTTCATTAGAATTAACTATAATGTTCTTGATTTTCCGTTTATATTAACGATGGAAGATGTACACGTAAAACCGCTCTAATCCGGCTGAAACGTCGATATATGCAATAAAAACCGAACTTCTCCCCTTTTCAGTATCTTACTCAGTATTTTAACGAGAAACAAATACATGATTGAAAATGAAGTATTTAAGGTTATTATCTAATCAATTATGTGTTTGCATCATTTTTATCGTATATATATATGAATTAATACCCATGGACGGAAAATTCACAAAAACGTGGAAAACGGCAAAATATTGCCTAATTTGATGATATTTTGTTTAAATCACATGAAGGAAAAGGAGATGATAAACGTTAAAATATTGCTAAATTCGATGATTTTTCGTACGAAGCAAAATGCAAGAAAACTTGCTTAAAATGCAATACTATGCGAAATTCTGAGATTTGAAGGCCAAATCACATATCGTGATACTACATGAAATAGTATCGAAATATTGGTAAAAATGAATATATTTACGTAATATCAAACTACATGAAAAACGTGAAAAAAGTCACTATATAACTATATTTGAGGATTTACCTTCAAATCATAAAGCGAGGTTTCGTATTATTTAGTTCCAAGAAAAGACATATGACAATGTTGTTTCCAATACAAATAATAAAAAACAATGTGTTTTCATTAGAATTAACTATAATGTTCTTGATTTTCCGTTTATATTAACGAGGGAAGATGTACACGTAAAACCGCTCTAATCCGGCTGAAACGTCGATATATGCAATAAAAAACCGAACTTCTCCCCTTTTCAATATCTTACTCAGTATTTTAACGAGAAACAAATAGATGATTGAAAATGAAGTATTTAAGGTTATTATCTAATCAATTATGTGTTTGCATCATTTTTATCGTATATATATGAATTAAAACCCATGGACTGAAAATTCACAAAAACGTGGAAAACGGCAAAATATTGCCTAATTCGATGATATTTTGTTTAAATCACATGAAGGAAAAGGAGATGATAAACGTCAAAATATTGCTATATTCGATGATTTTTCGTACGAAACAAGAAAACTTGCTTAAAATGCAATATTATGCGAGAAATATGCGCAATATTATGCAATTATGCAGAGAAATTATGCGCAATATTATGCAAGAAAACTTGCTTAAAATGCAATATTATGCGAAATTCTGAGATTTGAAGGCCAAATCACATATCGTGATACTACATGAAATAGTATCGAAATATTGGTAAAAATGAATATATTTACGTAATATCAAACTACATGAAAAACGTGAAAAAAGTCACTATATAACCATATTTGAGGATTTTAACTTCAAATCATAGAGCGAGGTTTCGTATTATTTAGTTCCAAGAAAAGACATATGACAATGTTGTTTCCAATACAAATGATAAAAAACAATGTGTTTTCATTAGAATTAACTATAATGTTCTTCATTTTCCGTTTATATTAACGAGGGAAAATGTACACTTAAAACCGCTCTAATCCGGCTGAAACGTGGATATATGCAATAAAAACCGAACTTCTCCCCTTTTCAACATCTTACTCAGTATTTTAACGAGAAACAAATAGATGATTGAAAATGAAGTATTTAAGGTTATTATCTAATCAATTATGTGTTTGCATAATTTTTATCGTATATATATGAAATAATACCCATGGACTAAAAATTCACAAAAACGTGGAAAACGGCAAAATATTGCCTAATCCGATGATATTTTGTTTAAATCACATGAAGGAAAAGGTAATGATAAACGTCAAAATATTGCTAAATTCGATTATTTTCCGTACGAAACAAAATGCAAGAAAACTTGCTTAAAATGCAATATTATGCGAAATTCTGAGGTTTCAAGGCCAAATCACATATCGTGATACTACATGAAATAGTATCGAAATATTGGTAAAAATGAATATATTTACGTAATATCAAACTACATGAAAAACGTGAAAAATGTCACTATTTAACCATATTTGAGGATTTTAACTTCAAATCATAGAGCGAGGTTTCGTATTATTTGGATCCAAGAAGAGACATATGACAATGTTGTTTCCAATACAAATCATAAAAATCAAAGTGTTTTCATTAGAATTAACTAAAATGTTCCTGGTTTTCCGTTTATATTACCGATAGAAGATGTACACGAAAATCGCTCTATTCCGGCTGAAACGTCGATATATGCAATAAAAACAGAACTTCTCCCCTTTTTAATATCTTACTCAGTATTTTAACGAGAAACAAATAGTTGATTGAAAATGAAGCATTTAAGGTTATTATCTAATCAATTATGTGTTTGCATCATTTTTATCGTATATATATGAATTAATACCCATGGACTGAAAATTAAAAAAACGTGGAAAAACGGCAAAATATTGCCTAATTCGATGATATTTTCTTTAAATCACATGAAGGAAAAGGGGATGATAAACGTCAAAATATTGCTAAATTCGATGATTTTTCGTACGAAACAAAATGCAAGAAAACTTGCCTAAAATGCAATATTACGCGAAATTCTGAGATTTGAAGGGCAAATCACATATCGTGATATTACATGAAATAGGATCGGAATATTGGTAAAAATGAATATATTTGCGTAATATCAAAGTACATGATTAACGTGAAAAAGTTACTATTTTACCATATTTGAGGATTTTACCTTCAAATCATAGAGCGAGGTTTCGTATTATTTAGATCCAAGAAAAGACATGACAATGTTGTTTCCAATACAAATGATAAAAATCAATGTGTTTTCATTAGAATTAACTAAAATGTTCCTGATTTTCCGTTTATATTTCCGATGGAAGATGTACACGAAAACCGCTCTATTCCGGCTGAAACGTCGATATATGCAATAAAATCAGAACTCCGCCTTTCAATATCTTACTCAGTATTTTAACGAGAAACAAATAGATGATTGAAAATGAAGTATTTAAGGTTATTATCAAATCAATTATGTGTTTGCATCATTTTTACCGTATATATTTATGAATTAATACCCATGGACGAAAAATTCACAAAAACGTGGAAAACGGCAAAATATTGCCTAATTCGATGATATTTTGTTTAAATCACATGAAGGAAAAGGAGATGATAAACGTTAAAATATTGCTAAATTCGATGATTTTTCGTACGAAGCAAAATGCAAGAAAACTTGCTTAAAATGCAATATTATGCGAAATTCTGAGATTTGAAGGCCAAATCACATATTGTGATACTACATGAAATTGTATCGAAATATTGGTAAAAATGAATATATTTACGTAATATCAAACAACATGAAAAACGTGAAAAAAGTCACTATATAACCATATTTGAGGATTTTAACTTCAAATCATAGAGCGAGGTTTCGTATTATTTAGTTCCAAGAAAAGACATATGACAATGTTGTTTCCAATACAAATGATAAAAAACAATGTGTTTTCATTAGAATTAACTATAATGTTCTTGATTTTCCGTTTATATTAACGAGGGAAGATGTACACGTAAAACCGCTCTAATCCGGCTGAAACGTCGATATATGCAATAAAAACCGAATTTCTCCCCTTTTCAATATCTTCCTCAGTATTTTAACGAGAAACAAATTGATGATTGAAAATGAAGTATTTAAGGTTATTATCTAATCAATTATGTGTTTGCATCATTTTTATCGTATATATATGAATTAAAACCCATGGACTGAAAATTCACAAAAACGTGGAAAACGGCAAAATATTGCCTAATTCGATGATATTTTGTTTAAATCACATGAAGAAAAAGGAGATGATAAACGTCAAAATATTGCTATATTCGATGATTTATCGTACGAAACAAAATGCAAGAAAACTTGCTTAAAATGCAATATTATGCGAAATTCTGAGATTTGAAGGCCAAATCACATATCGTGATACTACATGAAATAGTATCGAAATATTGGTAAAAAGGAATATATTTACGTAATATCAAACTACATGAAAAACGTGAAAAAAGTCACTATATAACCATATTTGAGGATTTTAACTTCAAATCATAGAGCGAGGTTTCCTATTATTTAGATACAAGAAAAGACATATGACAATGTTGTTTCCAATACAAATGATAAAAAACAATGTGTTTTCATTAGAATTAACTATAATGTTCTTGATTTTCCGTTAATATTAACGATGGAAGATGTACACGTAAAACCGCTCTAATCCGGCTGAAACGTCGATATATGCAATAAAAACCGAACTTCTCCCCTTTTCAATATCTTACTCAGTATTTTAACGAGAAACAAATAGATGATTGAAAATGAAGTATTTAAGGTTATTATCTAATCAATTATGTGTTTGCATCATTTTGATCGTATATATATATGAATTAAAACCCATGGACTGAAAATTCACAAAAACGTGAAAAACGGCAAAATATTGCCTAATTCGATGATATTTTGTTTAAATCACATGAAGGAAAAGGAGATGATAAACGTTAAAATATTGCTAAATTCGATAATTTTTCGTACGAAGCAAAATGCAAGAAAACTTGCTTAAAATGCAATATTATGCGAAATTCTGAGATTTGAAGGCCAAATCACATATCGTGATACTACATGAAATAGTATCGAAATATTGGTAAAAATGAATATATTTACGTAATATCAAACTACATGAAAAACGTGAAAAAAGTCACTATATAACCATATTTGAGGATTTTAACTTCAAATCATAGAGCGAGGTTTCGTATTATTTGGATCCAATAAAAGACATATGACAATGTTGTTTCCAATACAAATGATAAAAATCAAAGTGTTTTCATTAGAATTAACTAAAATGTTCCTGGTTTTCCGTTTATATTACCGATAGAAGATGTACACGAAAATCGCTCTATTCAGGCTGAAACGTCGATATATGCAATAAAAACAGAACTTCTCCCCTTTTCAATATCTTACTCAGTATTTTAACGAGAAACAAATAGTTGATTAAAAATGAAGTTTTTAAGGTTATTATCTAATCAATTATGTGTTTGCATCATTTTTATCGTATATATATGAATTAATACCCATGGACTGAAAATTCAAAAAACGTGGAAAAACGGCAAAATATTGCCTAATTCGATGATATTTTCTTTAAATCACATGAAGGAAAAGGGAATGATAAACGTCAAAATATTGCTAAATTCGATGATTTTTCGTACGAAACAAAATGCAAGAAAACTTGCTTAAAATGCAATATTTCGCGAAATTCTGAGATTTGAAGGGCAAATCACATATCGTGATATTACATGAAATAGGATCGGAATATTGGTAAAAATGAATATATTTGCGTAATATCAAACTACATGATTAACGTGAAAAAGTTACTATTTTACCATATTTGAGGATTTTACCTTCAAATCATAGAGCGAGATTTCGTATTATTTAGATCCAAGAAAAGACATGACAATGTTGTTTCCAATACAAATGATAAAAATCAATGTGTTTTCATTAGAATTAACTAAAATGTTCCTGATTTTCCGTTTATATTTCCGATGGAAGATGTACACGAAAACCGCTCGATTCCGGCTGAAACGTCGATATATGCAATAAAATCAGAACTTCTCCGCCTTTCAATATCTTACTCAGTATTTTAACGAGAAAGAAATAGTTGATTGAAAATGAAGTATTTAAGGTTATTATCTAATCAATTATGTGTTTGCATCATTTTTATCGTATATATATGAATTAAAACCCATGGACTGAAAATTCACAAAAACGCGGAAAACGGCAAAATATTGCCTAATTCGATGATATTTTGTTTAAATCACATGAAGGAAAAGGAGATGATAAACGTTAAAATATTGCTAAATTCGATGATTTTTCGTACGAAGCAAAATGCAAGAAAACTTGCTTAAAATGCAATATTATGCGAAATTCTGAGATTTGAAGGCCAAATCACATATCGTGATACTACATGAAATTGTATCGAAATATTGGTAAAAATGAATATATTTATGTAATATCAAACTACATGAAAAACGTGAAAAAAGTCACTATATAACCATATTTGAGGATTTTAACTTCAAATCATAGAGCGAGGTTTCGTATTATTTAGTTCCAAGAAAAGACATATGACAATGTTGTTTCCAATACAAATGATAAAAAACAATGTGTTTTCATTAAAATTAACTATAATGTTCTTGATTTTCCGTTTATATTAACGAGGGAAGATGTACACGTAAAACCGCTCTAATCCGGCTGAAACGTCGATATATGCAATAAAAACCGAACTTCTCCCCTTTTCAATATCTTACTCAGTATTTTAACGAGAAACAAATAGATGATTGAAAATGAAGTATTTAAGGTTATTATCTAATCAATTATGTGTTTGCATCATTTTTATCGTATATATATGAATTAAAACCCATGGACTGAAAATTCACAAAAACGTGGAAAACGGCAAAATATTGCCTAATTCGATGATATTTTGTTTAAATCACATGAAGGAAAAGCAGGAGATAAACGTCAAAATTTTGCTATATTCAATGATTTTTCGTACGAAACAAAATGCAAGAAAACTTGCTTAAAATGCAATATTATGCGAAATTCTGAGATTTGAAGGCCAAATCACATATCGTGATACTACATGAAATAGTATCGAAATATTGGTAAAAATGAATATATTTACGTAATATCAATCTACATGAAAAACGTGAAAAAAGTCACTATATAACCATATTTGAGGATTTTAACTTCAAATCATAGAGCGAGGTTTCGTATTATTTAGATCCAAGAAAAGACATATGACAATGTTGTTTCCAATACAAATGATAAAAAACAATGTGTTTTCATTAGAATTAACTATAATGTTCTTGATTTTCCGTTAATATTAACGATGGAAGATGTACACGTAAAACCGCTCTAATCCGGCTGAAACGTCGATATATGCAATAAAAACCGAACTTCTCCCCTTTTCAATATCTTCCTCAGTATTTTAACGAGAAACAAATAGATGATTGAAAATGAAGTATTTAAGGTTATTATCTAATCAATTATGTGTTTGCATCATTTGTATCGTATATATATCTGAATTAATACCCATGGACGGAAAATTCACAAAAACGTGGAAAACGGCAAAATATTGCCTAATTCGATGATATTTTGTTTAAATCACATGAAGGAAAAGGGGATGATAAACGTCAAAATATTGCTAAATTCGATGATTTTCCGTACGAAACAAAATGCAAGAAAACTTGCTTAAAATGCAATATTATGCGAAATTCTGAGATTTGAAGGCCAAATCACATATCGTGATACTACATGAAATAGTATCGAAATATTGGTAAAAAGGAATATATTTACGTAATATCAAACTACATGAAAAACGTGAAAAAAGTCACTATATAACCATATTTGAGGATTTTAACTTCAAATCATAGAGCGAGGTTTCGTATTATTTAGATCCAAGAAAAGACATATGACAATGTTGTTTCCAATACAAATGATAAAAAAAAATGTGTTTTCATTAGAATTAACTATAATGTTCTTGATTTTCCGTTTATATTAACGATGGAAGATGTACACGTAAAACCGCTCTAACCCGGCTGAAACGTCGATATATGCAATTAAAACCGAACTTCTCCCCTTTTCAATATCTTACTCAGTATTTTAACGAGAAACAAATAGATGATTGAAAATGAAGTATTTAAGGTTATTATCTAATCAATTATGTGTTTGCATCATTTTTATCCTATATATATATATGAATTAATACCCATTGACGGAAAATTCACAAAAACGTGGAAAACGGCAAAATATTGCCTAATTCGATGATATTTTGTTTAAATCACATGAAGGAAAAGGAGATGATAGACGTTAAAATATTGCTAAATTCGATGATTTTTCGTACGAAGCAAAATGCAAGAAAACTTGCTTTAAATGCAATATTATGCGAAATTCTGAGATTTGAAGGCCAAATCACATATCGTGATACTACATGAAATTGTATCGAAATATTGTAAAAATTAATATATTTACGTAATATCAAACTACATGAAAAACGTGAAAAAAGTCACTATATAACCATATTTGAGGATTTTAACTTCAAATCATAGAGCGAGGTTTCGTATTATTTAGTTCCAAGAAAAGACATATGACAATGTTGTTTCCAATACAAATGATAAAAAACAATGTGTTTTCATTAGAATTAACTATAATGTTCTTGATTTTCAGTTTATATTAACGATGGAAGATGTACACGTAAAACCGCTCTAATCCGGCTGAAACGTCGATATATGCAATAAAAAACCGAACTTCTCCCCTTTTCAATATCTTACTCAGTATTTTAACGAGAAACAAATAGATGATTGAAAATGAAGTATTTAAGGTTATTATCTAATCAATTATGTGTTTGCATCATTTTTATCGTATATATATGAATTAAAACCCATGGATTGAAAATTCACAATAACGTGGAAAACGGCAAAATATTGCCTAATTCGATGATATTTTGTTTAAATCACATGAAGGAAAAGGAGATGATAAACGTCAAAATATTGCTATATTCGATGATTTTTCGTACGAAACAAAATGCAAGAAAACTTGCTTAAAATGCAATATTATGCGAAATTCTGAGATTTGAAGGCCAAATCACATATCGTGATACTACATGAAATAGTATCGAAATATTGGTAAAAATGAATATATTTACGTAATATCAAACTACATGAAAAACGTGAAAAAAGTCACTATATAACCATATTTGAGGATTTTAACTTCAAATCATAGAGCGAGGTTTCGTATTATTTAGATCCAAGAAAAGACATATGACAATGTTGTTTCCAATACAAATGATAAAAAACAATGTGTTTTCATTAGAATTAACTATAATGTTCTTGATTTTCCGTTAATATTAACGATGGAAGATATACACGTAAAACCGCTCTAATCCGGCTGAAACGTCGATATATGCAATAAAAACCGAACTTCTCCCCTTTTCAATATCTTCCTCAGTATTTTAACGAGAAACAAATAGATGATTGAAAATGAAGTATTTAAGGTTCTTATCTAATCAATTATGTGTTTGCATCATTTTTATCGTATATATATATGAATTAATACCCATGGACGGAAAATTCACAAAAACGTGGAAAACGGCAAAATATTGCCTAATTCGATGATATTTTGTTTAAATCACATGAAGGAAAAGGGGATGATAAACGTCAAAATATTGCTAAATTCGATGATTTTCCGTACGAAACAAAATGCAAGAAAACTTGCTTAAAATGCAATATTATGCGAAATTCTGATATTTGAAGGCCAAATCACATATCGTGATACTACATGAAATAGTATCGAAGTATTGGTAAAAAGGAATATATTTACGTAATATCAAACTACATGAAAAACGTGAAAAAAGTCACTATATAACCATATTTGAGGATTTTAACTTCAAATCATAGAGCGAGGTTTCGTATTATTTAGATCCAAGAAAAGACATATGACAATGTTGTTTCCAAAACAAATGATAAAAAAAATGTGTTTTCATTAGAATTAACTATAATGTTCTTGATTTTCCGTTTATATTAACGATGGAAGATGTACACGTAAAACCGCTCTAATCCGGCTGAAACGTCGATATATGCAATAAAAACCGAACTTCTCCCCTTTTCAATATCTTACTCAGTATTTTAACGAGAAACAAATAGATGATTGAAAATGAAGTATTTAAGGTTAATATCTAATCAATTATGTGTTTGCATCATTTTTATCGTATATATATATGAATTAATACCCATTGACGGAAAATTCACAAAAACATGGAAAACGGCAAAATATTGACTAATTCGATGATATTTTGTTTAATTCACATGAAGGAAAAGGAGATGATAAACGTTAAAATATTGCTAAATTCGATGATTTTTCGTACGAAGCAAAATGCAAGAAAACTTGCTTAAAATGCAATATTATGCGAAATTCTGAGATTTGAAGGCCAAATCACATATCGTGATTCTACATGAAATTGTATGTAAATATTGGTAAAAATGAATATATTTACGTAATATCAAACTACATGAAAAACGTGAAAAAAGTCACTATATAACCATATTTGAGGATTTTAACTTCAAATCATAGAGCGAGGTTTCGTATTATTTAGTTCCAAGAAAAGACATATGACAATGTTGTTTCCAATACAAATGATAAAAAACAATGTGTTTTCATTAGAATTAACTATAATGTTCTTGATTTTCCGTTTATATTAACGAGGGAAGATGTACACGTAAAACCGCTCTAATCCGGCTGAAACGTCGATATATGCAATAAAAACCGAATTTCTCCCCTTTTCATCTTCTCCCCATCTTCCTCAGTATTTTAACGAGAAACAAATTGATGATTGAAAATGAAGTATTTAAGGTTATTATCTAATCAATTATGTGTTTGCATCATTTTTATCGTATATATATGAATTAAAACCCATGGACTGAAAATTCACAAAAACGTGGAAAACGGCAAAATATTGCCTAATTCGATGATATTTTGTTTAAATCACATGAAGGAAAAGGAGATGATAAACGTCAAAATATTGCTATATTCGATGATTTTTCGTACGAAACAAAATGCAAGAAAACTTGCTTAAAATGCAATATTATGCGAAATTCTGAGATTTGAAGGCCAAATCACATATCGTGATACTACATGAAATAGTATCGAAATATTGGTAAAAATGAATATATTTACGTAATATCAAACTACATGAAAAACGTGAAAAAAGTCACTATATAACCATATTTGAGGATTTTAACTTCAAATCATAGAGCGAGGTTTCGTATTATTTAGTTCCAAGAAAAGACATATGACAATGTTGTTTCCAATACAAATGATAAAAAAAAATGTGTTTTCATTAGAATTAACTATAATGTTCTTGATTTTCCGTTTATATTAACGATGGAAGATGTACACGTAAAACCGCTCTAACCCGGCTGAAACGTCGATATATGCAATTAAAACCGAACTTCTCCCCTTTTCAATATCTTACTCAGTATTTTAACGAGAAACAAATAGATGATTGAAAATGAAGTATTTAAGGTTATTATCTAATCAATTATGTGTTTGCATCATTTTTATCCTATATATATATGAATTAATACCCATTGACGGAAAATTCACAAAAACGTGGAAAACGGCAAAATATTGCCTAATTCGATGATATTTTGTTAAAATCACATGAAGGAAAAGGAGATGATAGACGTTAAAATATTGCTAAATTCGATGATTTTTCGTACGAAGCAAAATGCAAGAAAACTTGCTTAAAATGCAATATTACGCGAAATTCTGAGATTTGAAGGGCAAATCACATATCGTGATTTTATATGAAATAGGATCGGAATATTGGTAAAAATGAATATATTTGCGTAATATCAAACTACATGATTAACGTGAAAAAGTTACTATTTTACCATATTTGAGGATTTTACCTTCAAATCATAGAGCGAGGTTTCGTATTATTTAGATCCAAGAAAAGACATGACAATGTTGTTTCCAATACAAATGATAAAAATCAATGTGTTTTCATTAGAATTAACTAAAATGTTCCTGATTTTCCGTTTATATTTCCGATGGAAGATGTACACGAAAACTGCTCTATTCCGGCTGAAACGTCGATATATGCAATAAAATCAGAACTTCTCCGCCTTTCAATATCTTACTCAGTATTTTAACGAGAAAGAAATAGTTGATTGAAAATGAAGTATTTAAGGTTAATATCTAATCAATTATGTGTTTGCATCATTTTTATCGTATATATATGAATTATAACCCATGGACTGAAAATTCACAAAAACGCGGAAAACGGCAAAATATTGCCTAATTCGATGATATTTTGTTTAAATCACATGAAGGAAAAGGAGATGATAAACGTTAAAATATTGCTAAATTCGATGATTTTTCGTACGAAGCAAAATGCAAGAAAACTTGCTTTAAATGCAATATTATGCGAAATTCTGAGATTTGAAGGCCAAATCACATATCGTGATACTACATGAAATTGTATCGAAATATTGTAAAAATTAATATATTTACGTAATATCAAACTACATGAAAAACGTGAAAAAAGTCACTATATAACCATATTTGAGGATTTTAACTTCAAATCATAGAGCGAGGTTTCGTATTATTTAGTTCCAAGAAAAGACATATGACAATGTTGTTTCCAATACAAATGATAAAAAACAATGTGTTTT
>NW_027190557.1:0-33872 GCF_040958095.1 Procambarus clarkii
CGTTTTTTATGTAGCGTGACTTCACGTGAATATATTCGTTTTTACCAATATTTCGATACTATTTCATGTAGTATCACGATATGTGATTTGGCCTTTAAATATCAGAATTTCGCATAATATTGCATTTTAAGCAAGTTTTCTTGCATTTTGTTTCGTTCTAAAATCATCGAATATAGCAATATTTTGACGTTTATCATCCCTTTTTCCTTTATGTGATATAAATAAAATATCATCGAATTAGGCAATATTTTGCCGTTTTTTCCACGTTATTGTGAATTTTCAGTTTATTGTTATTAATTCATTATATATACGATAAAAATGATGCAAACACATAATTGATTTGAAATTAACATTAAATACTTCATTTTCAATCAACTATTTTTTTCTCGTTAAAATACTGAGTAAGATATTGAAAAGGGGAGAAGTTCTGTTTTTATTGCATATATCGACGTTTCAGCCGGATTAGAGCGGTTTTACGTGTACATCTTCCATCGGTAATATAAACGGAAAATCAGGAACATTTTAGTTAATTCTAATGAAAACACATTGATTTTTATCATTTGTATTGGAAACATCATCTTTATATGTCTTTTCTAGGGTCTAAATAATACGAAACCTCGCTTTATGATTTGAAGTTAAAATCCTCAAATTTGGTAATATAACGATTTTTTTCACGTTTTTCATGTAGTGAGATTGTACGTAAATATGTTCATTTTTACCAATATTTCGATAATACTTCATGTTTTCTCACGATGTTTGATTTGGCCTTAAATATGAGAATTTCGCTTAATATTGCATTTTTAAGCAAGTTTTCTTACGTTTTGTTTTGTACTAAAAATTATTGAGTTTAGCAATATTTTGACGTTTATCATCCTCTTTTCCTTTATGTGATTTAAACAAAATATCATCGAATTAGGCAATATTTTGCCGTTTTTCAATGTTTTTGTGAATTTTCAGTTTATTGTTATTAATTCAATATATATACGATAAAAATGATGCAAACAAATAATTGATAAGAAATAAACATTAAATACTTCATTTTCAATCAACTATTTGTTTCTCGTTAAAAAACTGTGTAAGATATTGGAAAAGCGAGAAGTTCTGTTTTTATTGCATATATCGACGTTTCAGCCGGATTAGAGCGGTTTTACGTGTACATGTTCCATGGGAAATATAAACGGAAAATCAGGAATATTTTAGTTAATTCTAATGAAAACACATTGATTTTTATCATTTGTATTGGAAACAACATTTTTATATGTCTTTTCTAAAATCTAAATAATACGAAACCTCGCTTTATGATTTGAAGTTAAAAACCTCAAATATGGTAATAGAGCGATTTTGTTCACGTTTTTTATGTGGCGTGACTTCACGTGAATATATTCGTTTTTACCAATATTTCGATACTATTTCATGTAGTATCACGATATGTGATTTGGCCTTTAAATATCAGAATTTCGCATAATATTGCATTTTAAGCAAGTTTTCTTGCATTTTGTTTCGTACTAAAAATCATCGAATATAGCAATATTTTGACGTTTATCATCCCCTTTTCCTTTATGTGATATAAACAAAATTTCATCGAATAAGGCAATATTTTGCCGTTTTTCCACGTTTTTGTGAATTTTCAGTTTATTGTTAATAATTCATAATATATACGATAAAAATGATGCAAACACATAATTGATTAGAAATTAACATTAAATACTTCATTTTCAATCAACTATTTTTTTCTCGTTAAAATACTGAGTAAGATATTGAAAAGGGGAGAAGTTCTGTTTTTATTGTATATATTGACGTTTCAGCCGGATTAGAGCGGTTTTACGTGTACATCTTCCATCGGTAATATAAACGGAAAATCAGGAACATTTTAGTTAATTCTAATGAAAACACATTGATTTTTATCATTTGTATTGGAAACATCATCTTTATATGTCTTTTCTAGGGTCTAAATAATACGAAACCTCGCTTTATGATTTGAAGTTAAAATCCTCAAATTTGGTAATATAACGATTTTTTTCACGTTTTTCATGTAGTGAGATTGTACGTAAATATGTTCATTTTTACCAATATTTCGATAATACTTCATGTTTTCTCACGATGTTTGATTTGGCCTTAAATATGAGAATTTCGCTTAATATTGCATTTTTAAGCAAGTTTTCTTACGTTTTGTTTTGTACTAAAAATTATTGAGTTTAGCAATATTTTGACGTTTATCATCCTCTTTTCCTTTATGTGATTTAAACAAAATATCATCGAATTAGGCAATATTTTGCCGTTTTTCAATGTTTTTGTGAATTTTCAGTTTATTGTTATTAATTCAATATATATACGATAAAAATGATGCAAACAAATAATTGATAAGAAATAAACATTAAATACTTCATTTTCAATCAACTATTTGTTTCTCGTTAAAAAACTGTGTAAGATATTGAAAAAGCGAGAAGTTCTGTTTTTATTGCATATATCGACGTTTCAGCCGGATTAGAGCGGTTTTACGTGTACATGTTCCATGGGAAATATAAACGGAAAATCAGGAATATTTTAGTTAATTCTAATGAAAACACATTGATTTTTATCATTTGTATTGGAAACAACATTTTTATATGTCTTTTCTAAAATTTAAATAATACGAAACCTCGCTTTATGATTTGAAGTTAAAAACCTCAAATATGGTAATAGAGCGATTTTGTTCACGTTTTTTATGTGGCGTGACTTCACGTGAATATATTCGTTTTTACCAATATTTCGATACTATTTCATGTAGTATCACGATATGTGATTTGGCCTTTAAATATCAGAATTTCGCATAATATTGCATTTTAAGCAAGTTTTCTTGCATTTTGTTTCGTACTAAAAATCATCGAATATAGCAATATTTTGACGTTTATCATCCCCTTTTCCTTTATGTGATATAAACAAAATTTCATCGAATTAGGCAATATTTTGCCGTTTTTCCACGTTTTTGTGAATTTTCAGTTTATTGTTAATAATTCATAATATATACGATAAAAATGATGCAAACACATAATTGATTAGAAATTAACATTAAATACTTCATTTTCAATCAACTATTTTTTTCTCGTTAAAATACTGAGTAAGATATTGAAAAGGGGAGAAGTTCTGTTTTTATTGTATATATTGACGTTTCAGCCGGATTAGAGCGGTTTTACGTGTACATCTTCCATCGGTAATATAAACGGAAAATCAGGAACATTTTTGTTAATTCTAATGAAAACACATTGATTTTTATCATTTGTATTGGAAACATCATCTTTATATGTCTTTTCTAGGGTCTAAATAATACGAAACCTCACTTTATGATTTGAAGTTAAAATCCTCATATTTGGTAATATAACGATTTTTTTCACGTTTTTCATGTAGTGAGATTGTACGTAAATATGTTCATTTTTACCAATATTTCGATAATACTTCATGTTTTCTCACGATGTTTGATTTGGCCTTAAATATGAGAATTTCGCTTAATATTGCATTTTTAAGCAAGTTTTCTTACGTTTTGTTTTGTACTAAAAATTATTGAGTTTAGCAATATTTTGACGTTTATCATCCTCTTTTCCTTTATGTGATTTAAACAAAATATCATCGAATTAGGCAATATTTTGCCGTTTTTCAATGTTTTTGTGAATTTTCAGTTTATTGTTATTAATTCAATATATATACGATAAAAATGATGCAAACAAATAATTGATTAGAAATAAACATTAAATACTTCATTTTCAATCAACTATTTGTTTCTCGTTAAAAAACTGAGTAAGATATTGAAAAAGCGAGAAGTTCTGTTTTTATTGCATATATCGACGTTTCAGCCGGATTAGAGCGGTTTTACGTGTACATCTTCCATGGGAAATATAAACGGAAAATCAGGAATATTTTAGTTAATTCTAATGAAAACACATTGATTTTAATCATTTGTATTGGAAACAACATTTTTATATGTCTTTTCTAAAATCTAAATAATACGAAACCTCGCTTTATGATTTGAAGTTAAAATCCTCAAATATGGTAATAGAGCGATTTTGTTCACGTTTTTTATGTGGCGTGACTTCACGTGAATATATTCGTTTTTACCAATATTTCGATACTATTTCATGTAGTATCACGATATGTGATTTGGCCTTTAAATATCAGAATTTCGCATAATATTGCATTTTAAGCAAGTTTTCTTGCATTTTGTTTCGTACTAAAAATCATCGAATATAGCAATATTTTGACGTTTATCATCCCCTTTTCCTTTATGTGATATAAACAAAATTTCATCGAATTAGGCAATATTTTGCCGTTTTTCCACGTTTTTGTGAATTTTCAGTTTATTGGTAATAATTCATTATATATACGATAAAAATGATGCAAACACATAATTGATTAGAAATTAACATTAAATACTTCATTTACAATCAACTATTTTTTTCTCGTTAAAATACTGAGTAAGATATTGAAAAGGGGAGAAGTTCTGTTTTTATTGTATATATAGACGTTTCAGCTGGATTAGAGCGGTTTTACGTGTACATCTTCCATCGGTAATATAAACGGAAAATCAGGAACATTATTGTTAATTCTAATGAAAACACATTGATTTTTATCATTTGTATTGGAAACAACATTTTTATATGTCTTTTCTAGGATCTAATTAATACGAAACCTCGCTTTATGATTTGAAGTTAAAATCCTCAAATATGGTAATAGAGCGATTTTGTTCACGTTTTTTATGTAGCGTGACTTCACGTGAATATATTCGTTTTTACCAATATTTCGATACTATTTCATGTAGTATCACGATATGTGATTTGGCCTTTAAATATCAGAATTTCGCATAATATTGCGTTTTAAGCAAGTTTTCTTGCATTTTGTTTCGTACTAAAATCATCGAATATAGCAATATTTTGACGTTTATCATCCCTTTTTCCTTTATGTGATATAAATAAAATATCATCGAATTAGGCAATATTTTGCCGTTTTTCCACGTTATTGTGAATTTTCAGTTTATTGTTATTAATTCATTATATATACGATAAAAATGATGCAAACACATAATTGATTAGAAATTAACATTAAATACTTCATTTTCAATCAACTATTTTTTTCTCGTTAAAATACTGAGTAAGATATTGAAAAGGGGAGAAGTTCTGTTTTTATTGCATATATCGACGTTTCAGCCGGATTAGAGCGGTTTTACGTGTACATCTTCCATCGGTAATATAAACGGAAAATCAGGAACATTTTAGTTAATTCTAATGAAAACACATTGATTTTTATCATTTGTATTGGAAACATCATCTTTATATGTCTTTTCTAGGGTCTAAATAATACAAAACCTCGCTTTATGATTTGAAGTTAAAATCCTCAAATTTGGTAATATAACGATTTTTTTCACGTTTTTCATGTAGTGAGATTGTACGTAAATATGTTCATTTTTACCAATATTTCGATAATACTTCATGTTTTCTCACGATGTTTGATTTGGCCTTAAATATGAGAATTTCGCTTAATATTGCATTTTTAAGCAAGTTTTCTTACGTTTTGTTTTGTACTAAAAATTATTGAGTTTAGCAATATTTTGACGTTTATCATCCTCTTTTCCTTTATGTGATTTAAACAAAATATCATCGAATTAGGCAATATTTTGCCGTTTTTCAATGTTTTTGTGAATTTTCAGTTTATTGTTATTAATTCAATATATATACGATAAAAATGATGCAAACAAATAATTGATTAGAAATAAACATTAAATACTTCATTTTCAATCAACTATTTGTTTCTCGTTAAAAAACTGAGTAAGATATTGAAAAAGCGAGAAGTTCTGTTTTTATTGCATATATCGACGTTTCAGCCGGATTAGAGCGGCTTTACGTGTACATCTTCCATGGGAAATATAAACGGAAAATCAGGAATATTTTAGTTAATTCTAATGAAAACACATTGATTTTTATCATTTGTATTGGAAACAACATTTTTATATGTCTTTTCTAAAATCTAAATAATACGAAACCTCGCTTTATGATTTGAAGTTAAAATCCTCAAATATGGTAATAGAGCGATTTTGTTCACGTTTTTTATGTAGCGTGACTTCACGTGAATATATTCGTTTTTACCAATATTTCGATACTATTTCATGTAGTATCACGATATGTGATTTGGCCTTTAAATATCAGAATTTCGCATAATATTGCATTTTAAGCAAGTTTTCTTGCATTTTGTTTCGTACTAAAATCATCGAATATAGCAATATTTTGACGTTTATCATCCCTTTTTCCTTTATGTGATATAAATAAAATATCATCGAATTAGGCAATATTTTGCCGTTTTTCCACGTTATTGTGAATTTTCAGTTTATTGTTATTAATTCATTATATATACGATAAAAATGATGCAAACACATAATTGATTAGAAATTTACATTAAATACTTCATTTTCAATCAACTATTTGTTACTGGTTAAAATACTGAGTAAGATATTGAAAAGGGGAGAAGTTCTGTTTTTATTGTATATATTGACGTTTCAGCCGGATTAGAGCGGTTTTACGTGTACATCTTCCATCGGTAATATAAACGGAAAATCAGGAACATTTTAGTTAATTCTAATGAAAACACATTGATTTTTATCATTTGTATTGGAAACATCATCTTTATATGTCTTTTCTAGGGTCTAAATAATACGAAACCTCGCTTTATGATTTGAAGTTAAAATCCTCAAATTTGGTAATATAACGATTTTTTTCACGTTTTTCATGTAGTGAGATTGTACGTAAATATGTTCATTTTTACCAATATTTCGATAATACTTCATGTTTTCTCACGATGTTTGATTTGGCCTTAAATATGAGAATTTCGCTTAATATTGCATTTTTAAGCAAGTTTTCTTACGTTTTGTTTTGTACTAAAAATTATTGAGTTTAGCAATATTTTGACGTTTATCATCCTCTTTTCCTTTATGTGATTTAAACAAAATATCATCGAATTAGGCAATATTTTGCCGTTTTTCAATGTTTTTGTGAATTTTCAGTTTATTGTTATTAATTCAATATATATACGATAAAAATGATGCAAACAAATAATTGATAAGAAATAAACATTAAATACTTCATTTTCAATCAACTATTTGTTTCTCGTTAAAAAACTGTGTAAGATATTGAAAAAGCGAGAAGTTCTGTTTTTATTGCATATATCGACGTTTCAGCCGGATTAGAGCGGTTTTACGTGTACATGTTCCATGGGAAATATAAACGGAAAATCAGGAATATTTTAGTTAATTCTAATGAAAACACATTGATTTTTATCATTTGTATTGGAAACAACATTTTTATATGTCTTTTCTAAAATTTAAATAATACGAAACCTCGCTTTATGATTTGAAGTTAAAAACCTCAAATATGGTAATAGAGCGATTTTGTTCACGTTTTTTATGTGGCGTGACTTCACGTGAATATATTCGTTTTTACCAATATTTCGATACTATTTCATGTAGTATCACGATATGTGATTTGGCCTTTAAATATCAGAATTTCGCATAATATTGCATTTTAAGCAAGTTTTCTTGCATTTTGTTTCGTACTAAAAATCATCGAATATAGCAATATTTTGACGTTTATCATCCCCTTTTCCTTTATGTGATATAAACAAAATTTCATCGAATTAGGCAATATTTTGCCGTTTTTCCACGTTTTTGTGAATTTTCAGTTTATTGTTAATAATTCATAATATATACGATAAAAATGATGCAAACACATAATTGATTAGAAATTAACATTAAATACTTCATTTTCAATCAACTATTTTTTTCTCGTTAAAATACTGAGTAAGATATTGAAAAGGGGAGAAGTTCTGTTTTTATTGTATATATTGACGTTTCAGCCGGATTAGAGCGGTTTTACGTGTACATCTTCCATCGGTAATATAAACGGAAAATCAGGAACATTTTTGTTAATTCTAATGAAAACACATTGATTTTTATCATTTGTATTGGAAACATCATCTTTATATGTCTTTTCTAGGGTCTAAATAATACGAAACCTCACTTTATGATTTGAAGTTAAAATCCTCATATTTGGTAATATAACGATTTTTTTCACGTTTTTCATGTAGTGAGATTGTACGTAAATATGTTCATTTTTACCAATATTTCGATAATACTTCATGTTTTCTCACGATGTTTGATTTGGCCTTAAATATGAGAATTTCGCTTAATATTGCATTTTTAAGCAAGTTTTCTTACGTTTTGTTTTGTACTAAAAATTATTGAGTTTAGCAATATTTTGACGTTTATCATCCTCTTTTCCTTTATGTGATTTAAACAAAATATCATCGAATTAGGCAATATTTTGCCGTTTTTCAATGTTTTTGTGAATTTTCAGTTTATTGTTATTAATTCAATATATATACGATAAAAATGATGCAAACAAATAATTGATTAGAAATAAACATTAAATACTTCATTTTCAATCAACTATTTGTTTCTCGTTAAAAAACTGAGTAAGATATTGAAAAAGCGAGAAGTTCTGTTTTTATTGCATATATCGACGTTTCAGCCGGATTAGAGCGGTTTTACGTGTACATCTTCCATGGGAAATATAAACGGAAAATCAGGAATATTTTAGTTAATTCTAATGAAAACACATTGATTTTAATCATTTGTATTGGAAACAACATTTTTATATGTCTTTTCTAAAATCTAAATAATACGAAACCTCGCTTTATGATTTGAAGTTAAAATCCTCAAATATGGTAATAGAGCGATTTTGTTCACGTTTTTTATGTGGCGTGACTTCACGTGAATATATTCGTTTTTACCAATATTTCGATACTATTTCATGTAGTATCACGATATGTGATTTGGCCTTTAAATATCAGAATTTCGCATAATATTGCATTTTAAGCAAGTTTTCTTGCATTTTGTTTCGTACTAAAAATCATCGAATATAGCAATATTTTGACGTTTATCATCCCCTTTTCCTTTATGTGATATAAACAAAATTTCATCGAATTAGGCAATATTTTGCCGTTTTTCCACGTTTTTGTGAATTTTCAGTTTATTGGTAATAATTCATTATATATACGATAAAAATGATGCAAACACATAATTGATTAGAAATTAACATTAAATACTTCATTTACAATCAACTATTTTTTTCTCGTTAAAATACTGAGTAAGATATTGAAAAGGGGAGAAGTTCTGTTTTTATTGTATATATAGACGTTTCAGCTGGATTAGAGCGGTTTTACGTGTACATCTTCCATCGGTAATATAAACGGAAAATCAGGAACATTATTGTTAATTCTAATGAAAACACATTGATTTTTATCATTTGTATTGGAAACAACATTTTTATATGTCTTTTCTAGGATCTAATTAATACGAAACCTCGCTTTATGATTTGAAGTTAAAATCCTCAAATATGGTAATAGAGCGATTTTGTTCACGTTTTTTATGTAGCGTGACTTCACGTGAATATATTCGTTTTTACCAATATTTCGATACTATTTCATGTAGTATCACGATATGTGATTTGGCCTTTAAATATCAGAATTTCGCATAATATTGCGTTTTAAGCAAGTTTTCTTGCATTTTGTTTCGTACTAAAATCATCGAATATAGCAATATTTTGACGTTTATCATCCCTTTTTCCTTTATGTGATATAAATAAAATATCATCGAATTAGGCAATATTTTGCCGTTTTTCCACGTTATTGTGAATTTTCAGTTTATTGTTATTAATTCATTATATATACGATAAAAATGATGCAAACACATAATTGATTAGAAATTAACATTAAATACTTCATTTTCAATCAACTATTTTTTTCTCGTTAAAATACTGAGTAAGATATTGAAAAGGGGAGAAGTTCTGTTTTTATTGCATATATCGACGTTTCAGCCGGATTAGAGCGGTTTTACGTGTACATCTTCCATCGGTAATATAAACGGAAAATCAGGAACATTTTAGTTAATTCTAATGAAAACACATTGATTTTTATCATTTGTATTGGAAACATCATCTTTATATGTCTTTTCTAGGGTCTAAATAATACAAAACCTCGCTTTATGATTTGAAGTTAAAATCCTCAAATTTGGTAATATAACGATTTTTTTCACGTTTTTCATGTAGTGAGATTGTACGTAAATATGTTCATTTTTACCAATATTTCGATAATACTTCATGTTTTCTCACGATGTTTGATTTGGCCTTAAATATGAGAATTTCGCTTAATATTGCATTTTTAAGCAAGTTTTCTTACGTTTTGTTTTGTACTAAAAATTATTGAGTTTAGCAATATTTTGACGTTTATCATCCTCTTTTCCTTTATGTGATTTAAACAAAATATCATCGAATTAGGCAATATTTTGCCGTTTTTCAATGTTTTTGTGAATTTTCAGTTTATTGTTATTAATTCAATATATATACGATAAAAATGATGCAAACAAATAATTGATTAGAAATAAACATTAAATACTTCATTTTCAATCAACTATTTGTTTCTCGTTAAAAAACTGAGTAAGATATTGAAAAAGCGAGAAGTTCTGTTTTTATTGCATATATCGACGTTTCAGCCGGATTAGAGCGGCTTTACGTGTACATCTTCCATGGGAAATATAAACGGAAAATCAGGAATATTTTAGTTAATTCTAATGAAAACACATTGATTTTTATCATTTGTATTGGAAACAACATTTTTATATGTCTTTTCTAAAATCTAAATAATACGAAACCTCGCTTTATGATTTGAAGTTAAAATCCTCAAATATGGTAATAGAGCGATTTTGTTCACGTTTTTTATGTAGCGTGACTTCACGTGAATATATTCGTTTTTACCAATATTTCGATACTATTTCATGTAGTATCACGATATGTGATTTGGCCTTTAAATATCAGAATTTCGCATAATATTGCATTTTAAGCAAGTTTTCTTGCATTTTGTTTCGTACTAAAATCATCGAATATAGCAATATTTTGACGTTTATCATCCCTTTTTCCTTTATGTGATATAAATAAAATATCATCGAATTAGGCAATATTTTGCCGTTTTTCCACGTTATTGTGAATTTTCAGTTTATTGTTATTAATTCATTATATATACGATAAAAATGATGCAAACACATAATTGATTAGAAATTTACATTAAATACTTCATTTTCAATCAACTATTTGTTACTGGTTAAAATACTGAGTAAGATATTGAAAAGGGGAGAAGTTCTGTTTTTATTGTATATATTGACGTTTCAGCCGGATTAGAGCGGTTTTACGTGTACATCTTCCATCGGTAATATAAACGGAAAATCAGGAACATTTTAGTTAATTCTAATGAAAACACATTGATTTTTATCATTTGTATTGGAAACATCATCTTTATATGTCTTTTCTAGGGTCTAAATAATACGAAACCTCGCTTTATGATTTGAAGTTAAAATCCTCAAATTTGGTAATATAACGATTTTTTTCACGTTTTTCATGTAGTGAGATTGTACGTAAATATGTTCATTTTTACCAATATTTCGATAATACTTCATGTTTTCTCACGATGTTTGATTTGGCCTTAAATATGAGAATTTCGCTTAATATTGCATTTTTAAGCAAGTTTTCTTACGTTTTGTTTTGTACTAAAAATTATTGAGTTTAGCAATATTTTGACGTTTATCATCCTCTTTTCCTTTATGTGATTTAAACAAAATATCATCGAATTAGGCAATATTTTGCCGTTTTTCAATGTTTTTGTGAATTTTCAGTTTATTGTTATTAATTCAATATATATACGATAAAAATGATGCAAACAAATAATTGATAAGAAATAAACATTAAATACTTCATTTTCAATCAACTATTTGTTTCTCGTTAAAAAACTGTGTAAGATATTGAAAAAGCGAGAAGTTCTGTTTTTATTGCATATATCGACGTTTCAGCCGGATTAGAGCGGTTTTACGTGTACATGTTCCATGGGAAATATAAACGGAAAATCAGGAATATTTTAGTTAATTCTAATGAAAACACATTGATTTTTATCATTTGTATTGGAAACAACATTTTTATATGTCTTTTCTAAAATTTAAATAATACGAAACCTCGCTTTATGATTTGAAGTTAAAAACCTCAAATATGGTAATAGAGCGATTTTGTTCACGTTTTTTATGTGGCGTGACTTCACGTGAATATATTCGTTTTTACCAATATTTCGATACTATTTCATGTAGTATCACGATATGTGATTTGGCCTTTAAATATCAGAATTTCGCATAATATTGCATTTTAAGCAAGTTTTCTTGCATTTTGTTTCGTACTAAAAATCATCGAATATAGCAATATTTTGACGTTTATCATCCCCTTTTCCTTTATGTGATATAAACAAAATTTCATCGAATTAGGCAATATTTTGCCGTTTTTCCACGTTTTTGTGAATTTTCAGTTTATTGTTAATAATTCATAATATATACGATAAAAATGATGCAAACACATAATTGATTAGAAATTAACATTAAATACTTCATTTTCAATCAACTATTTTTTTCTCGTTAAAATACTGAGTAAGATATTGAAAAGGGGAGAAGTTCTGTTTTTATTGTATATATTGACGTTTCAGCCGGATTAGAGCGGTTTTACGTGTACATCTTCCATCGGTAATATAAACGGAAAATCAGGAACATTTTTGTTAATTCTAATGAAAACACATTGATTTTTATCATTTGTATTGGAAACATCATCTTTATATGTCTTTTCTAGGGTCTAAATAATACGAAACCTCGCTTTATGATTTGAAGTTAAAATCCTCATATTTGGTAATATAACGATTTTTTTCACGTTTTTCATGTAGTGAGATTGTACGTAAATATGTTCATTTTTACCAATATTTCGATAATACTTCATGTTTTCTCACGATGTTTGATTTGGCCTTAAATATGAGAATTTCGCTTAATATTGCATTTTTAAGCAAGTTTTCTTACGTTTTGTTTTGTACTAAAAATTATTGAGTTTAGCAATATTTTGACGTTTATCATCCTCTTTTCCTTTATGTGATTTAAACAAAATATCATCGAATTAGGCAATATTTTGCCGTTTTTCAATGTTTTTGTGAATTTTCAGTTTATTGTTATTAATTCAATATATATACGATAAAAATGATGCAAACAAATAATTGATTAGAAATAAACATTAAATACTTCATTTTCAATCAACTATTTGTTTCTCGTTAAAAAACTGAGTAAGATATTGAAAAAGCGAGAAGTTCTGTTTTTATTGCATATATCGACGTTTCAGCCGGATTAGAGCGGTTTTACGTGTACATCTTCCATGGGAAATATAAACGGAAAATCAGGAATATTTTAGTTAATTCTAATGAAAACACATTGATTTTAATCATTTGTATTGGAAACAACATTTTTATATGTCTTTTCTAAAATCTAAATAATACGAAACCTCGCTTTATGATTTGAAGTTAAAATCCTCAAATATGGTAATAGAGCGATTTTGTTCACGTTTTTTATGTGGCGTGACTTCACGTGAATATATTCGTTTTTACCAATATTTCGATACTATTTCATGTAGTATCACGATATGTGATTTGGCCTTTAAATATCAGAATTTCGCATAATATTGCATTTTAAGCAAGTTTTCTTGCATTTTGTTTCGTACTAAAAATCATCGAATATAGCAATATTTTGACGTTTATCATCCCCTTTTCCTTTATGTGATATAAACAAAATTTCATCGAATTAGGCAATATTTTGCCGTTTTTCCACGTTTTTGTGAATTTTCAGTTTATTGTTAATAATTCATTATATATACGATAAAAATGATGCAAACACATAATTGATTAGAAATTAACATTAAATACTTCATTTACAATCAACTATTTTTTTCTCGTTAAAATACTGAGTAAGATATTGAAAAGGGGAGAAGTTCTGTTTTTATTGTATATATAGACGTTTCAGCTGGATTAGAGCGGTTTTACGTGTACATCTTCCATCGGTAATATAAACGGAAAATCAGGAACATTATTGTTAATTCTAATGAAAACACATTGATTTTTATCATTTGTATTGGAAACAACATTTTTATATGTCTTTTCTAGGATCTAATTAATACGAAACCTCGCTTTATGATTTGAAGTTAAAATCCTCAAATATGGTAATAGAGCGATTTTGTTCACGTTTTTTATGTAGCGTGACTTCACGTGAATATATTCGTTTTTACCAATATTTCGATACTATTTCATGTAGTATCACGATATGTGATTTGGCCTTTAAATATCAGAATTTCGCATAATATTGCGTTTTAAGCAAGTTTTCTTGCATTTTGTTTCGTACTAAAATCATCGAATATAGCAATATTTTGACGTTTATCATCCCTTTTTCCTTTATGTGATATAAATAAAATATCATCGAATTAGGCAATATTTTGCCGTTTTTCCACGTTATTGTGAATTTTCAGTTTATTGTTATTAATTCATTATATATACGATAAAAATGATGCAAACACATAATTGATTAGAAATTAACATTAAATACTTCATTTTCAATCAACTATTTTTTTCTCGTTAAAATACTGAGTAAGATATTGAAAAGGGGAGAAGTTCTGTTTTTATTGCATATATCGACGTTTCAGCCGGATTAGAGCGGTTTTACGTGTACATCTTCCATCGGTAATATAAACGGAAAATCAGGAACATTTTAGTTAATTCTAATGAAAACACATTGATTTTTATCATTTGTATTGGAAACATCATCTTTATATGTCTTTTCTAGGGTCTAAATAATACGAAACCTCGCTTTATGATTTGAAGTTAAAATCCTCAAATTTGGTAATATAACGATTTTTTTCACGTTTTTCATGTAGTGAGATTGTACGTAAATATGTTCATTTTTACCAATATTTCGATAATACTTCATGTTTTCTCACGATGTTTGATTTGGCCTTAAATATGAGAATTTCGCTTAATATTGCATTTTTAAGCAAGTTTTCTTACGTTTTGTTTTGTACTAAAAATTATTGAGTTTAGCAATATTTTGACGTTTATCATCCTCTTTTCCTTTATGTGATTTAAACAAAATATCATCGAATTAGGCAATATTTTGCCGTTTTTCAATGTTTTTGTGAATTTTCAGTTTATTGTTATTAATTCAATATATATACGATAAAAATGATGCAAACAAATAATTGATTAGAAATAAACATTAAATACTTCATTTTCAATCAACTATTTGTTTCTCGTTAAAAAACTGAGTAAGATATTGAAAAAGCGAGAAGTTCTGTTTTTATTGCATATATCGACGTTTCAGCCGGATTAGAGCGGCTTTACGTGTACATCTTCCATGGGAAATATAAACGGAAAATCAGGAATATTTTAGTTAATTCTAATGAAAACACATTGATTTTTATCATTTGTATTGGAAACAACATTTTTATATGTCTTTTCTAAAATCTAAATAATACGAAACCTCGCTTTATGATTTGAAGTTAAAATCCTCAAATATGGTAATAGAGCGATTTTGTTCACGTTTTTTATGTAGCGTGACTTCACGTGAATATATTCGTTTTTACCAATATTTCGATACTATTTCATGTAGTATCACGATATGTGATTTGGCCTTTAAATATCAGAATTTCGCATAATATTGCATTTTAAGCAAGTTTTCTTGCATTTTGTTTCGTACTAAAATCATCGAATATAGCAATATTTTGACGTTTATCATCCCTTTTTCCTTTATGTGATATAAATAAAATATCATCGAATTAGGCAATATTTTGCCGTTTTTCCACGTTATTGTGAATTTTCAGTTTATTGTTATTAATTCATTATATATACGATAAAAATGATGCAAACACATAATTGATTAGAAATTTACATTAAATACTTCATTTTCAATCAACTATTTGTTACTGGTTAAAATACTGAGTAAGATATTGAAAAGGGGAGAAGTTCTGTTTTTATTGCAAATATCGACGTTTCAGCCGGATTAGAGCGGTTTTACGTGTACATCTTCCATTGGTAATATAAACGGAAAATCAGGAATATTTTTAATATATTAATTAAAACACATTGATTTTTATCATTTGTATTGGAAACAACATCTTTATATGTCTTTTCTAGGGTCTAAATAATACGAAACCTCGCTTTATGATTTGAAGTTAAAATCCTCAAATTTGGTAATATAGCGATTTTGTTAACGTTTTTTATGTGGCGTGACTTCACGTGAATATATTCGTTTTTAGCAATATTTTGATACTATTTCATGTAGTATCACGATATGCGATTTGGCCTTTAAATATCAGAATTTCGCATAATATTGCATATATAGCAAGTTTTCTTGCATTTTGTTTCGTACTAAAAATCATCGAATATAGCAATATTTTGACGTTTATCATCCCCTTTTCCTTTATGTGATATAAACAAAATATCATCGAATTAGTCAATATTTTGCCGTTTTTCCCCGTTTTTGTGAATTTTCAGTTTATTGTTAGTAATTCATTATATATACGATAAAAATGATGCAAACACATAATTGATTAGAAATTTACATTAAATACTTCATTTCCAATCAACTATTTGTTTCCCGTTAAAATACTGAGTAAGATATTGAAAAGGGGAGAAGTTCTGTTTTTATTGCAAATATCGACGTTTCAGCCGGATTAGAGCGGTTTTACGTGTACATCTTCCATCGGTAATTTAAACGGAAAATCAGGAATATTTTTAATATATTAATTAAAACACAATGATTTTTATCATTTGTATTGGAAACAACATTTTTATATGTCTTTTCTAGGGTTTAAATAATACGAAACTTCGCTTTATGATTTGAAGTTAAAATCCTCAAATTTGGTAATATAGCGATTTTTTTCACGTTTTTCATGTAGTGTGATTGTACGTAAATATATTAATTTTTACCAATATTTCGATAATACTTCATGTTTTCTCACGATGTTTGATTTGGCCTTAAATATGAGAATTTCGCTTTATATTGCATTTTTAAGCAAGTTTTCTTACGTTTTGTTTTGTACTAAAAATCATTGAGTTTAGCAATATTTTGACGTTTATCATCCTCTTTTCCTTTATGTGATTTAAACAAAATATCATCGAATTAGGCAATATTTTGCCGTTTTTCAATGTTTTTGTGAATTTTCAGTTTATTGTTATTAATTCAATATATATAAGATAAAAATGAGGCAAACACATAATTGATTAGAAATAAACATTAAATACTTCATTTTCAATCAACTATTTGTTTCTCGTTAAAAAACTGAGTAAGATATTGAAAAAGCAAGAAGTTGTTTTTATTGCATATATCGACGTTTCAGCCAGATTAGAGCGGTTTTACGTGTACATCTTCCATGGGAAATATAAACGGAAAATCAGGAATATTTTAGTTAATTCTAATGAAAACACATTGATTTTTATCATTTGTATTGGAAACAACATTTTTATATGTCTTTTCTAGGATCTAAATAATAAGAAACCTCGCTTTATGATTTGAAGTTAAAATCCTCAAATATGGTAATAGAGCGATTTTGTTCACGTTTTTTATGTGGCGTGACTTCACGTGAATATATTCGTTTTTACCAATATTTTAATACTATTTCATGTAGTATCACGATATGTGATTTGGCCTTTAAATATCAGAATTTCGCATAATATTGCATTTAAAGCAAGTTTTCTTGCATTTTGTTTCGTACTAAAAATCATCGAATATAGCAATATTTTGACGTTTATCATCCCCTTTTCCTTTATGTGATATAAACAAAATTTCATCGAATTAGGCAATATTTTGCCGTTTTTCCACGTTTTTGTGAATTTTCAGTTTATTGTTAATAATTCATTATATATACGATAAAAATGATGCAAACACATAATTGATTAGAAATTAACATTAAATACTTCATTTTCAATCAACTATTTTTTCTCGTTAAAATACTGAGTAAGATATTGAAAAGGGGAGAAGTTCTGTTTTTATTGTATATATAGACGTTTCAGCTGGATTAGAGCGGTTTTACGTGTACATCTTCCATCGGTAATATAAACGGAAAATCAGGAACATTTTTGTTAATTCTAATGAAAACACATTGATTTTTGTCATTTGTATTGGAAACAACATTTTTATATGTCTTTTCTAGGATCTAATTAATACGAAACCTCGCTTTATGATTTGAAGTTAAAATCCTCAAATATGGTAATAGAGCGATTTTGTTCACGTTTTTTATGTAGCGTGACTTCATGTGAATATATTCGTTTTTACCAATATTTCGATACTATTTCATGTAGTATCACGATATGTGATTTGGCCTTTAAATATCAGAATTTCGCATAATATTGCATTTTAAGCAAGTTTTCTTGCATTTTGTTTCGTTCTAAAATCATCGAATATAGCAATATTTTGACGTTTATCATCCCTTTTTCCTTTATGTGATATAAATAAAATATCATCGAATTAGGCAATATTTTGCCGTTTTTCCACGTTATTGTGAATTTTCAGTTTATTGTTATTAATTCATTATATATACGATAAAAATGATGCAAACACATAATTGATTTGAAATTAACATTAAATACTTCATTTTCAATCAACTATTTTTTTCTCGTTAAAATACTGAGTAAGATATTGAAAAGGGGAGAAGTTCTGTTTTTATTGCATATATCGACGTTTCAGCCGGATTAGAGCGGTTTTACGTGTTACATCTTCCATCGGTAATATAAACGGAAAATCAGGAACATTTTTGTTAATTCTAATGAAAACACATTGATTTTTATCATTTGTATTGGAAACATCATCTTTATATGTCTTTTCTAGGGTCTAAATAATACGAAACCTCGCTTTATGATTTGAAGTTAAAATCCTCAAATTTGGTAATATAACGATTTTTTTCACGTTTTTCATGTAGTGAGATTGTACGTAAATATGTTCATTTTTACCAATATTTCGATAATACTTCATGTTTTCTCACGATGTTTGATTTGGCCTTAAATATGAGAATTTCGCTTTATATTGCATTTTTAAGCAAGTTTTCTTACGTTTTGTTTTGTACTAAAAATCATTGAGTTTAGCAATATTTTGACGTTTATCATCCTCTTTTCCTTTATGTGATTTAAACAAATTATCATCGAATTAGGCAATATTTTGCCGTTTTTCCATGTTTTTGTGAATTTTCAGTTTATTGTTATTAATTCAATATATATAAGATAAAAATGATGCAAACACATAATTGATTAGAAATAAACATTAAATACTTCATTTTCAATCAACTATTTGTTTCTCGTTAAAAAACTGAGTAAGATATTGAAAAAGCAAGAAGTTCTGTTTTTATTGCATATATCGACGTTTCAGCCAGATTAGAGCGGTTTTACGTGTACATCTTCCATGGGAAATATAAACGGAAAATCAGGAATATTTTAGTTAATTCTAATGAAAACACATTGATTTTTATCATTTGTATTGGAAACAACATTTTTATATGTCTTTTCTGGGATCTAAATAATAAGAAACCTCGCTTTATGATTTGAAGTTAAAATCCTCAAATATGGTAATAGAGCGATTTTGTTCACGTTTTTTATGTGGCGTGACTTCACGTGAATATATTCGTTTTTACCAATATTTCGATACTATTTCATGTAGTATCACGATATGTGATTTGGCCTTTAAATATCAGAATTTCGCATAATATTGCATTTTAAGCAAGTTTTCTTGCATTTTGTTTCGTACTAAAATCATCGAATATAGCAATATTTTGACGTTTATCATCCCTTTTTCCTTTATGTGATATAAATAAAATATCATCGAATTAGGCAATATTTTGCCGTTTTTCCACGTTATTGTGAATTTTCAGTTTATTGTTATTAATTTATTATATATACGATAAAATTGATGCAAACACATAATTGATTAGAAATTAACATTAAATACTTCATTTTCAATCAACTATTTTTTTCTCGTTAAAATACTGAGTAAGATATTGAAAAGGGGAGAAGTTCTGTTTTTATTGCATATATCGACGTTTCAGCCGGATTAGAGCGGTTTTACGTGTACATCTTCCATCGGTAATATAAACGGAAAATCAGGAACATTTTTGTTAATTCTAATGAAAACACATTGATTTTTATCATTTGTATTGGAAACATCATCTTTATATGTCTTTTCTAGGGTCTAAATAATACGAAACCTCGCTTTATGATTTGAAGTTAAAATCCTCAAATTTGGTAATATAACGATTTTTTTCACGTTTTTCATGTAGTGAGATTGTACGTAAATATGTTCATTTTTACCAATATTTCGATAATACTTCATGTTTTCTCACGATGTTTGATTTGGCCTTAAATATGAGAATTTCGCTTACTATTGCATTTTTAAGCAAGTTTTCTTACGTTTTGTTTTGTACTAAAAATTATTGAGTTTAGCAATATTTTGAAGTTTATCATCCTCTTTTCCTTTATGTGATTTAAACAAAATATCATCGAATTAGGCAATATTTTGCCGTTTTTCAATGTTTTTCTGAATTTTCAGTTTATTGTTATTAATTCAATATATATACGATAAAAATGATGCAAACAAATAATTGATTAGAAATAAACATTAAATACTTCATTTTCATTCAACTATTTGTTTCTCGTTAAAAAACTGAGTAAGATATTGAAAAAGCGAGAAGTTCTGTTTTTATTGCATATATCGACGTTTCAGCTGGATTAGAGCGGTTTTACGTGTACATCTTCCATGGGAAATATAAACGGAAAATCAGGAATATTTTAGTTAATTCTAATGAAAACACATTGATTTTTATCATTTGTATTGGAAACAACATTTTTATATGTCTTTTCTAAAATCTAAATAATACGAAACCTCGCTTTATGATTTGAAGTTAAAATCCTCAAATATGGTAATAGAGCGATTTTGTTCACGTTTTTTATGTGGCGTGACTTCACGTGAATATATTCGTTTTTACCAATATTTCGATACTATTTCATGTAGTATCACGATATGTGATTTGGCCTTTAAATATCAGAATTTCGCATAATATTGCATTTTAAGCAAGTTTTCTTGCATTTTGTTTCGTACTAAAATCATCGAATATAGCAATATTTTGACGTTTATCATCCCTTTTTCCTTTATGTGATATAAATAAAATATCATCGAATTAGGCAATATTTTGCCGTTTTTCCACGTTATTGTGAATTTTCAGTTTATTGTTATTAATTCATTATATATACGATAAAAATGATGCAAACACATAATTGATTAGAAATTTACATTAAATACTTCATTTTCAATCAACTATTTGTTACTGGTTAAAATACTGAGTAAGATATTGAAAAGGGGAGAAGTTCTGTTTTTATTGCAAATATCGACGTTTCAGCCGGATTAGAGCGGTTTTACGTGTACATCTTCCATTGGTAATATAAACGGAAAATCAGGAATATTTTTAATATATTAATTAAAACACATTGATTTTTATCATTTGTATTGGAAACAACATCTTTATATGTCTTTTCTAGGGTCTAAATAATACGAAACCTCGCTTTATGATTTGAAGTTAAAATCCTCAAATTTGGTAATATAGCGATTTTGTTAACGTTTTTTATGTGGCGTGACTTCACGTGAATATATTCGTTTTTAGCAATATTTTGATACTATTTCATGTAGTATCACGATATGCGATTTGGCCTTTAAATATCAGAATTTCGCATAATATTGCATATATAGCAAGTTTTCTTGCATTTTGTTTCGTACTAAAAATCATCGAATATAGCAATATTTTGACGTTTATCATCCCCTTTTCCTTTATGTGATATAAACAAAATATCATCGAATTAGTCAATATTTTGCCGTTTTTCCACGTTTTTGTGAATTTTCAGTTTATTGTTAGTAATTCATTATATATACGATAAAAATGATGCAAACACATAATTGATTAGAAATTTACATTAAATACTTCATTTCCAATCAACTATTTGTTTCCCGTTAAAATACTGAGTAAGATATTGAAAAGGGGAGAAGTTCTGTTTTTATTGCAAATATCGACGTTTCAGCCGGATTAGAGCGGTTTTACGTGTACATCTTCCATCGGTAATTTAAACGGAAAATCAGGAATATTTTTAATATATTAATTAAAACACAATGATTTTTATCATTTGTATTGGAAACAACATCTTTATATGTCTTTTCTAGGGTTTAAATAATACGAAACTTCGCTTTATGATTTGAAGTTAAAATCCTCAAATTTGGTAATATAGCGATTTTTTTCACGTTTTTCATGTAGTGTGATTGTACGTAAATATATTAATTTTTACCAATATTTCGATAATACTTCATGTTTTCTCACGATGTTTGATTTGGCCTTAAATATGAGAATTTCGCTTTATATTGCATTTTTAAGCAAGTTTTCTTACGTTTTGTTTTGTACTAAAAATCATTGAGTTTAGCAATATTTTGACGTTTATCATCCTCTTTTCCTTTATGTGATTTAAACAAAATATCATCGAATTAGGCAATATTTTGCCGTTTTTCAATGTTTTTGTGAATTTTCAGTTTATTGTTATTAATTCAATATATATAAGATAAAAATGAGGCAAACACATAATTGATTAGAAATAAACATTAAATACTTCATTTTCAATCAACTATTTGTTTCTCGTTAAAAAACTGAGTAAGATATTGAAAAAGCAAGAAGTTGTTTTTATTGCATATATCGACGTTTCAGCCAGATTAGAGCGGTTTTACGTGTACATCTTCCATGGGAAATATAAACGGAAAATCAGGAATATTTTAGTTAATTCTAATGAAAACACATTGATTTTTATCATTTGTATTGGAAACAACATTTTTATATGTCTTTTCTAGGATCTAAATAATAAGAAACCTCGCTTTATGATTTGAAGTTAAAATCCTTCAAATATGGTAATAGAGCGATTTTGTTCACGTTTTTTATGTGGCGTGACTTCACGTGAATATATTCGTTTTTACCAATATTTTGATACTATTTCATGTAGTATCACGATATGTGATTTGGCCTTTAAATATCAGAATTTCGCATAATATTGCATTTAAAGCAAGTTTTCTTGCATTTTGTTTCGTACTAAAAATCATCGAATATAGCAATATTTTGACGTTTATCATCCCCTTTTCCTTTATGTGATATAAACAAAATTTCATCGAATTAGGCAATATTTTGCCGTTTTTCCACGTTTTTGTGAATTTTCAGTTTATTGTTAATAATTCATTATATATACGATAAAAATGATGCAAACACATAATTGATTAGAAATTAACATTAAATACTTCATTTTCAATCAACTATTTTTTTCTCGTTAAAATACTGAGTAAGATATTGAAAAGGGGAGAAGTTCTGTTTTTATTGTATATATAGACGTTTCAGCTGGATTAGAGCGGTTTTACGTGTACATCTTCCATCGGTAATATAAACGGAAAATCAGGAACATTTTTGTTAATTCTAATGAAAACACATTGATTTTTATCATTTGTATTGGAAACAACATTTTTATATGTCTTTTCTAGGATCTAATTAATACGAAACCTCGCTTTATGATTTGAAGTTAAAATCCTCAAATATGGTAATAGAGCGATTTTGTTCACGTTTTTTATGTAGCGTGACTTCATGTGAATATATTCGTTTTTACCAATATTTCGATACTATTTCATGTAGTATCACGATATGTGATTTGGCCTTTAAATATCAGAATTTCGCATAATATTGCATTTTAAGCAAGTTTTCTTGCATTTTGTTTCGTTCTAAAATCATCGAATATAGCAATATTTTGACGTTTATCATCCCTTTTTCCTTTATGTGATATAAATAAAATATCATCGAATTAGGCAATATTTTGCCGTTTTTCCACGTTATTGTGAATTTTCAGTTTATTGTTATTAATTCATTATATATACGATAAAAATGATGCAAACACATAATTGATTTGAAATTAACATTAAATACTTCATTTTCAATCAACTATTTTTTTCTCGTTAAAATACTGAGTAAGATATTGAAAAGGGGAGAAGTTCTGTTTTTATTGCATATATCGACGTTTCAGCCGGATTAGAGCGGTTTTACGTGTACATCTTCCATCGGTAATATAAACGGAAAATCAGGAACATTTTAGTTAATTCTAATGAAAACACATTGATTTTTATCATTTGTATTGGAAACATCATCTTTATATGTCTTTTCTAGGGTCTAAATAATACGAAACCTCGCTTTATGATTTGAAGTTAAAATCCTCAAATTTGGTAATATAACGATTTTTTTCACGTTTTTCATGTAGTGAGATTGTACGTAAATATGTTCATTTTTACCAATATTTCGATAATACTTCATGTTTTCTCACGATGTTTGATTTGGCCTTAAATATGAGAATTTCGCTTAATATTGCATTTTTAAGCAAGTTTTCTTACGTTTTGTTTTGTACTAAAAATTATTGAGTTTAGCAATATTTTGACGTTTATCATCCTCTTTTCCTTTATGTGATTTAAACAAAATATCATCGAATTAGGCAATATTTTGCCGTTTTTCAATGTTTTTGTGAATTTTCAGTTTATTGTTATTAATTCAATATATATACGATAAAAATGATGCAAACAAATAATTGATTAGAAATAAACATTAAATACTTCATTTTCAATCAACTATTTGTTTCTCGTTAAAAAACTGTGTAAGATATTGAAAAAGCGAGAAGTTCTGTTTTTATTGCATATATCGACGTTTCAGCCGGATTAGAGCGGTTTTACGTGTACATGTTCCATGGGAAATATAAACGGAAAATCAGGAATATTTTAGTTAATTCTAATGAAAACACATTGATTTTTATCATTTGTATTGGAAACAACATTTTTATATGTCTTTTCTAAAATCTAAATAATACGAAACCTCGCTTTATGATTTGAAGTTAAAAACCTCAAATATGGTAATAGAGCGATTTTGTTCACGTTTTTTATGTGGCGTGACTTCACGTGAATATATTCGTTTTTACCAATATTTCGATACTATTTCATGTAGTATCACGATATGTGATTTGGCCTTTAAATATCAGAATTTCGCATAATATTGCATTTTAAGCAAGTTTTCTTGCATTTTGTTTCGTACTAAAAATCATCGAATATAGCAATATTTTGACGTTTATCATCCCCTTTTCCTTTATGTGATATAAACAAAATTTCATCGAATTAGGCAATATTTTGCCGTTTTTCCACGTTTTTGTGAATTTTCAGTTTATTGTTAATAATTCATAATATATACGATAAAAATGATGCAAACACATAATTGATTAGAAATTAACATTAAATACTTCATTTTCAATCAACTATTTTTTTCTCGTTAAAATACTGAGTAAGATATTGAAAAGGGGAGAAGTTCTGTTTTTATTGTATATATTGACGTTTCAGCCGGATTAGAGCGGTTTTACGTGTACATCTTCCATCGGTAATATAAACGGAAAATCAGGAACATTTTTGTTAATTCTAATGAAAACACATTGATTTTTATCATTTGTATTGGAAACATCATCTTTATATGTCTTTTCTAGGGTCTAAATAATACGAAACCTCGCTTTATGATTTGAAGTTAAAATCCTCAAATTTGGTAATATAACGATTTTTTTCATGTTTTTCATGTAGTGAGATTGTACGTAAATATGTTCATTTTTACCAATATTTCGATAATACTTCATGTTTTCTCACGATGTTTGATTTGGCCTTAAATATGAGAATTTCGCTTTATATTGCATTTTTAAGCAAGTTTTCTTACGTTTTGTTTTGTACTAAAAATCATTGAGTTTAGCAATATTTTGACGTTTATCATCCTCTTTTCCTTTATGTGATTTAAACAAATTATCATCGAATTAGGCAATATTTTGCCGTTTTTCCATGTTTTTGTGAATTTTCAGTTTATTGTTATTAATTCAATATATATAAGATAAAAATGATGCAAACACATAATTGATTAGAAATAAACATTAAATACTTCATTTTCAATCAACTATTTGTTTCTCGTTAAAAAACTGAGTAAGATATTGAAAAAGCAAGAAGTTCTGTTTTTATTGCATATATCGACGTTTCAGCCAGATTAGAGCGGTTTTACGTGTACATCTTCCATGGGAAATATAAACGGAAAATCAGGAATATTTTAGTTAATTCTAATGAAAACACATTGATTTTTATCATTTGTATTGGAAACAACATTTTTATATGTCTTTTCTGGGATCTAAATAATAAGAAACCTCGCTTTATGATTTGAAGTTAAAATCCTCAAATATGGTAATAGAGCGATTTTGTTCACGTTTTTTATGTGGCGTGACTTCACGTGAATATATTCGTTTTTACCAATATTTCGATACTATTTCATGTAGTATCACGATATGTGATTTGGCCTTTAAATATCAGAATTTCGCATAATATTGCATTTTAAGCAAGTTTTCTTGCATTTTGTTTCGTACTAAAATCATCGAATATAGCAATATTTTGACGTTTATCATCCCTTTTTCCTTTATGTGATATAAATAAAATATCATCGAATTAGGCAATATTTTGCCGTTTTTCCACGTTATTGTGAATTTTCAGTTTATTGTTATTAATTTATTATATATACGATAAAATTGATGCAAACACATAATTGATTAGAAATTAACATTAAATACTTCATTTTCAATCAACTATTTTTTTCTCGTTAAAATACTGAGTAAGATATTGAAAAGGGGAGAAGTTCTGTTTTTATTGCATATATCGACGTTTCAGCCGGATTAAAGCGGTTTTACGTGTACATCTTCCATCGGTAATATAAACGGAAAATCAGGAACATTTTAGTTAATTCTAATGAAAACACATTGATTTTTATCATTTGTATTGGAAACATCATCTTTATATGTCTTTTCTAGGGTCTAAATAATACGAAACCTCGCTTTATGATTTGAAGTTAAAATCCTCAAATTTGGTAATATAACGATTTTTTTCACGTTTTTCATGTAGTGAGATTGTACGTAAATATGTTCATTTTTACCAATATTTCGATAATACTTCATGTTTTCTCACGATGTTTGATTTGGCCTTAAATATGAGAATTTCGCTTACTATTGCATTTTTAAGCAAGTTTTCTTACGTTTTGTTTTGTACTAAAAATTATTGAGTTTAGCAATATTTTGACGTTTATCATCCTCTTTTCCTTTATGTGATTTAAACAAAATATCATCGAATTAGGCAATATTTTGCCGTTTTTCAATGTTTTTCTGAATTTTCAGTTTATTGTTATTAATTCAATATATATACGATAAAAATGATGCAAACAAATAATTGATTAGAAATAAACATTAAATACTTCATTTTCAATCAACTATTTGTTTCTCGTTAAAAAACTGAGTAAGATATTGAAAAAGCGAGAAGTTCTGTTTTTATTGCATATATCGACGTTTCAGCCGGATTAGAGCGGTTTTACGTGTACATCTTCCATGGGAAATATAAACGGAAAATCAGGAATATTTTAGTTAATTCTAATGAAAACACATTGATTTTTATCATTTGTATTGGAAACAACATTTTTATATGTCTTTTCTAAAATCTAAATAATACGAAACCTCGCTTTATGATTTGAAGTTAAAATCCTCAAATATGGTAATAGAGCGATTTTGTTCACGTTTTTTATGTGGCGTGACTTCACGTGAATATATTCGTTTTTACCAATATTTCGATACTATTTCATGTAGTATCACGATATGTGATTTGGCCTTTAAATATCAGAATTTCGCATAATATTGCATTTTAAGCAAGTTTTCTTGCATTTTGTTTCGTACTAAAAATCATCGAATATAGCAATATTTTGACGTTTATCATCCCCTTTTCCTTTATGTGATATAAACAAAATTTCATCGAATTAGGCAATATTTTGCCGTTTTTCCACGTTTTTGTGAATTTTCAGTTTATTGTTAATAATTCATAATATATACGATAAAAATGATGCAAACATATAATTGATTAGAAATTAACATTAAATACTTCATTTTCAATCAACTATTTTTTTCTCGTTAAAATACTGAGTAAGATATTGAAAAGGGGAGAAGTTCTGTTTTTATTGTATATATTGACGTTTCAGCCGGATTAGAGCGGTTTTACGTGTACATCTTCCATCGGTAATATAAACGGAAAATCAGGAACATTTTAGTTAATTCTAATGAAAACACATTGATTTTTATCATTTGTATTGGAAACAACATTTTTATGTCTTTTCTAGGATCTAAATAATACGAAACCTCGCTTTATGATTTGAAGTTAAAATCCTCAAATATGGTAATAGAGCGATTTTGTTCACGTTTTTTATGTAGCGTGACTTCACGTGAATATATTCGTTTTTACCAATATTTCGATACTATTTCATGTAGTATCACGATATGTGATTTGGCCTTAAATATCAGAATTTCGCATAATATTGCATTTTAAGCAAGTTTTCTTGCATTTTGTTTCGTACTAAAATCATCGAATATAGCAATATTTTGACGTTTATCATCCCTTTTTCCTTTATGTGATATAAATAAAATATCATCGAATTAGGCAATATTTTGCCGTTTTTCCACGTTATTGTGAATTTTCAGTTTATTGTTATTAATTCATTATATATACGATAAAAATGATGCAAACACATAATTGATTAGAAATTTACATTAAATACTTCATTTTCAATCAACTATTTGTTACCGGTTAAAATACTGAGTAAGATATTGAAAAGGGGAGAAGTTCTGTTTTTATTGCAAATATCGACGTTTCAGCCGGATTAGAGCGGTTTTACGTGTACATCTTCCATCGGTAATATAAACGGAAAATCAGGAATATTTTTAATATATTAATTAAAACACATTGATTTTTATCATTTGTATTGGAAACAACATCTTTATATGTCTTTTCTAGGGTCTAAATAATACGAAACCTCGCTTTATGATTTGAAGTTAAAATCCTCAAATTTGGTAATATAGCGATTTTGTTAACGTTTTTTATGTGGCGTGACTTCACGTGAATATATTCGTTTTTAGCAATATTTTGATACTATTTCATGTAGTATCACGATATGCGATTTGGCCTTTAAATATCAGAATTTCGCATAATATTGCATATATAGCAAGTTTTCTTGCATTTTGTTTCGTACTAAAAATCATCGAATATAGCAATATTTTGACGTTTATCATCCCCTTTTCCTTTATGTGATATAAACAAAATATCATCGAATTAGTCAATATTTTGCCGTTTTTCCACGTTTTTGTGAATTTTCAGTTTATTGTTAGTAATTCATTATATATACGATAAAAATGATGCAAACACATAATTGATTAGAAATTTACATTAAATACTTCATTTCCAATCAACTATTTGTTTCCGGTTAAAATACTGAGTAAGATATTGAAAAGGGGAGAAGTTCTGTTTTTATTGCAAATATCGACGTTTCAGCCGGATTAGAGCGGTTTTACGTGTACATCTTCCATCGGTAATATAAACGGAAAATCAGGAATATTTTTAATATATTAATTAAAACACAATGATTTTTATCATTTGTATTGGAAACAACATCTTTATATGTCTTTTCTAGGGTTTAAATAATACGAAACTTCGCTTTATGATTTGAAGTTAAAATCCTCAAATTTGGTAATATAGCGATTTTTTTCACGTTTTTTCATGTAGGCGTGACTTGTACGTGAATATATTCAGTTTTTACCAATATTTCGATACTATTTCATGTAGTATACACGATGTTGATTTGGCCTTAAATATCAGAATTTCGCATTAATATTGCATTTTAAGCAAGTTTTCTTGCATTTTGTTTCGTACTAAAAATCATCGAAGTATAGCAATATTTTGACGTTTATCATCCCTCTTTTCCTTTATGTGATTATAAACAAAATATTCATCGAATTAGGCAATATTTTGCCGTTTTTCAACTGTTTTTGTGAATTTTCAGTTTATTGTTAATAATTCAATTATATATACGATAAAAATGATGCAAACACATAATTGATTAGAAATTAACATTAAATACTTCATTTTCAATCAACTATTTTTTTCTCGTTAAAATACTGAGTAAGATATTGAAAAGGCGAGAAGTTCTGTTTTTATTGCATATATCGACGTTTCAGCCGGATTAGAGCGGTTTTACGTGTACATCTTCCATCGGTAATATAAACGGAAAATCAGGAATATTTTAGTTAATTCTAATGAAAACACATTGATTTTTATCATTTGTATTGGAAACAACATTTTTATATGTCTTTTCTAGGATCTAAATAATACGAAACCTCGCTTTATGATTTGAAGTTAAAATCCTCAAATATGGTAATAGAGCGATTTTGTTCACGTTTTTTATGTAGGCGTGACTTCACGTGAATATATTCGTTTTTACCAATATTTTCGATACTATTTCATGTAGTATCACGATATGTGATTTGGCCATTTAAATATCAGAATTTCGCATAATATTGCATTTTAAGCAAGTTTTCTTGCATTTTGTTTCGTACTAAAAATCATCGAATATAGCAATATTTTGACGTTTATCATCCCTTTTCCTTTATGTGATATAAACAAAATATCATCGAATTAGGCAATATTTTGCCGTTTTTCCACGTTATTGTGAATTTTCAGTTTATTGTTATTAATTCATTATATATACGATAAAAATGATGCAAACACATAATTGATTAGAAATTAACATTAAATACTTCATTTTCAATCAACTATTTTTTTCTCGTTAAAATACTGAGTAAGATATTGAAAAGGGGAGAAGTTCTGTTTTTATTGCATATATCGACGTTTCAGCCGGATTAGAGCGGTTTTACGTGTACATCTTCCATCGGTAATATAAACGGAAAATCAGGAATATTTTTAATATATTAATTAAAACACATTGATTTTTATCATTTGTATTGGAAACAACATCTTTATATGTCTTTTCTAGGGTCTAAATAATACGAAACCTCGCTTTATGATTTGAAGTTAAAATCCTCAAATTGGTAATATAGCGATTTTGTTCACGTTTTTTATGTAGCGTGACTTCACGTGAATATATTCGTTTTTACCAATATTTCGATACTATTTCATGTAGTATCACGATATGTGATTTGGCCTTAAATATCAGAATTTCGCATAATATTGCATATTATAGCAAGTTTTCTTGCATTTTGTTTCGTACTAAAAATCATCGAATATAGCAATATTTTGACGTTTATCATCCCTTTTCCTTTATGTGATATAAACAAAATATCATCGAATTAGTCAATATTTTGCCGTTTTTCCACGTTTTTGTGAATTTTCAGTTTATTGTTAGTAATTCATTATATATACGATAAAAATGATGCAAACACATAATTGATTAGAAATTTACATTAAATACTTCATTTCCAATCAACTATTTGTTTCCGGTTAAAATACTGAGTAAGATATTGAAAAGGGGAGAAGTTCTGTTTTTATTGCAAATATCGACGTTTCAGCCGGATTAGAGCGGTTTTACGTGTACATCTTCCATCGGTAATATAAACGGAAAATCAGGAATATTTTTAATATATTAATTAAAACACAATGATTTTTATCATTTGTATTGGAAACAACATCTTTATATGTCTTTTCTAGGGTTTAAATAATACGAAACCTTCGCTTTATGATTTGAAGTTAAAATCCTCAAATTTGGTAATATAGCGATTTTTTTCACGTTTTTTCATGTAGTGTGATTGTACGTAAATATATTAGTTTTTACCAATATTTCGATAATACTTCATGTTTTCTCACGATGTTTGATTTAGCCTTTAAATATGAGAATTTCGCTTAATATTGCATTTTAAGCAAGTTTTCTTACGTTTTGTTTTGTACTAAAAATCATTGAGTTTAGCAATATTTTGACGTTTATCATCCTCTTTTCCTTTATGTGATTTAAACAAAATATCATCGAATTAGGCAATATTTTGCCGTTTTTCCAATGTTTTTGTGAATTTTCAGTTTATTGTTATTAATTCAATATATATAAGATAAAAATGATGCAAACACATAATTGATTAGAAATAACATTAAATACTTCATTTTCAATCAACTATTTGTTTCTCGTTAAAATACTGAGTAAGATATTGAAAAGGGGAGAAGTTCTGTTTTTATTGCATATATCGACGTTTCTACCGGATTAGAGCGGTTTTACGTGTACATCTTCCATCGGTAATATAAACGGAAAATCAGGAACATTTTAGTTAATTCTAATGAAAACACATTGATTTTTATCATTTGTATTGGAAACAGCATTTTTATATGTCTTTTCTAGGATCTAAATAATACGAAACCTCGCTTTATGATTTGAAGTTAAAATCCTCAAATATGGTAATAGAGCGATTTTGTTACCGTTTTTTATGTGGCGTGACTTCACGTGAATATATTCGTTTTTAACAATATTTCGATACTATTTCATGTAGTATCATGATATGTGATTTGGCCTTTAAATATCAGAATTTCGCATAATATTGCATTTTAAACAAGTTTTCTTGCATTTTGTTTCGTACTAAAAATCATCGAATATAGCAATATTTTGACGTTTATCATCCCCTTTTCCTTTATGTGATATAAACAAAATTTCATCGAATTAGGCAATATTTTGCCGTTTTTCCACGTTTTTGTGAATTTTCAGTTTATTGTTAATAATTCATTATATATACGATAAAAATGATGCAAACACATAATTGATTAGAAATTAACATTAAATACTTCATTTTCAATCAACTATTTTTTTCTCGTTAAAATACTGAGTAAGATATTAAAAAGGGGAGAAGTTCTGTTTTTATTGCATATATCGACGTTTCAGCCGGATTAGAGCGGTTTTAAGTGTACATCTTCCATCGGTAATATAAACGGAAAATCAGGAACATTTTAGTTAATTCTAATGAAAACACATTGATTTTTATCACTTGTATTGGAAACATCATCTTTATATGTCTTTTCTAGGGTCTAAATAATACGAAACCTCGCTTTATGATTTGAAGTTAAAATCCTCAAATTTGGTAATATAACGATTTTTTTCACGTTTTTCATGTAGTGAGATTGTACGTAAATATGTTCATTTTTACCAATATTTCGATAATACTTCATGTTTTCTCACGATGTTTGATTTGGCCTTAAATATGAGAATTTCGCTTAATATTGCATTTTTAAGCAAGTTTTCTTACGTTTTGTTTTGTACTAAAAATCATTGAGTTATAGCAATATTTTGACGTTTATCATCCTCTTTTCCTTTATGTGATTTAAACAAAATATCATCGAATTAGGCAATATTTTGCCGTTTTTCCACGTTTTTGTGAATTTTCAGTTTATTGTTAATAATTCATTATATATACGATAAAAATGATGCAAACACATAATTGATTAGAAATTAACATTAAATACTTCATTTTCAATCAACTATTTTTTTCTCGTTAAAATACTGAGTAAGATATTGAAAAGGGGAGAAGTTTCTGTTTTATTGCATATATCGACGTTTCAGCCGGATTAGAGCGGTTTTACGTGTACATCTTCCATCGGTAATATAAACGGAAAATCAGGAACATTTTAGTTAATTCTAATGAAAACACATTGATTTTTATCATTTGTATTGGAAACAACATTTTTATATGTCTTTTCTAGGATCTAAATAATACGAAACCTCGCTTTATGATTTGAAGTTAAAATCCTTCAAATATGGTAATAGAGCGATTTTGTTAACGTATTTTATGTGGCGTGACTTCACGTGAATATATTCGTTTTAGCAATATTTCGATACTATTTCATGTAGTTTCACGATATGTGATTTGGCCTTTAAATATCAGAATTTCGCATAATATTGCATTTTAAACAAGTTTTCTTGCATTTTGTTTCGTACTAAAAATCATCGAATATAGCAATATTT
>NW_027190558.1:0-33871 GCF_040958095.1 Procambarus clarkii
TTTAGTTTATATTACGGAGGGAAGATGTACACGTAAAACCGGTCTAATCCGGCTGAAACGTCGATATATGCAATAAAAACCGAACTTCTCCCCCTTTCAATATCTTACTCAGTATTTTAACGAGAAACAAATAGATGATTGAAAATGAAGTATTTAAGGTTATCATCTAATCAATTATGTGTTTGCATCATTTTTATCGTATATATATGAATTAATACCAATAGACTGAAAATTCACAAAAACGTGGAAAACGGCAAAATATTGCCTAATTCGATGATATTTTGTTTAAATCACATAAAGGAAAAGGGGATGATAAACGTCAAAATATGGCTAAATTCGATGATTTTTCGTACGAAACAAAATGCAAGAAAACTTGCTTAAAATGCAATATTATGCGAAATTCTGAGATTTCAAGGCCAAATCACATATCGTAATACTACATGAAATAGTATCGAAATATTGGTAAAAATGAATATATTTACGTAATATCAAACTACATGATTAACGTGAAAAAGTCACTATTTTACCAAATTTGAGGATTTTAACTTCAAATCATTGAGCGAGGTTTCGTATTATTTAGATCCAAGAAAAGACATATGACAATGTTGTTTCCAATACAAATGATAAAAAACAATGTGTTTTCATTAGAATTAACTAAAATGTTCTTGATTTTTCGTTTATATTACGGAGGGAAGATGTACACGTAAAACCGCTCTAATCCGGCTGAAACGTCGATATATGCAATAAAAACCGAACTTCTCCCCTTTTCAATATCTTACTCAGTATTTTAACGAGAAACAAATAGATGATTGAAAATGAAGTATTTAAGGTTATCTTCTAAACAATTATGTGTTTGCATCCTTTTTATCGTATATATAATGAATTAATACCCATAGACTGAAAATTCACAAAAACGTGGAAAAACGGCAAAATATTGCCTAATTCGATGATATTTTGTTTAAATCACATAAAGGAGAAGGGGATGATAAACGTCAAAATATTGCTAAATTCGATGATTTTTCGTACGAAACAAAATGCAAGAAAACTTGCTTAAAATGCAATATTATGCGAAATTCTGAGATTTCAAGGCCAAATCACATATCGTAATACTACATGAAATAGTATCGAAATATTGGTAAAAATGAATATATTTACGTAATATCAAACTACATGATTAACGTGAAAAAGTCACTATTTTACCAAATTTGAGGATTTTAACTTCAAATCATTGAGCGAGGTTTCGTATTATTTAGATCCAAGAAAAGACATATGACAATGTTGTTTCCAATACAAATGATAAAAAAACAATGTGTTTTCATTAGAATTGACTAAAATGTTCTTGATTTTCCGTTTATATTACTGAGGGAAGATGTACACGTAAAACCGCTCTAATCCGGCTGAAACGTCGATATATGCAATAAAAACCGAACTTCTCCCCTTTTCAATATCTTACTCAGTATTTTAACGAGAAACAAATAGATGATTGAAAATGAAGTATTTAAGGTTATCATCTAATCAATTATGTGTTTGCATCATTTTTATCGTATATATATGAATTAATACCAATAGACTGAAAATTCACAAAAACGTGGAAAACGGCAAAATATTGCCTAATTCGATGATATTTTGTTTAAATCACATAAAGGAAAAGGGGATGATAAACGTCAAAATATGGCTGAATTCGATGATTTTTCGTACGAAACAAAATGCAAGAAAACTTGCTTAAAATGCAATATTATGCGAAATTCTGAGATTTCAAGGCCAAATCACATATCGTAATACTACATGAAATAGTATCGAAATATTGGTAAAAATGAATATATTTACGTAATATCAAACTACATGATTAACGTGTAAAAAAGTCACTATTTTACCATATTTGAGGATTTTAACTTCAAATCATTGAGCGAGGTTTCGTATTATTTAGATCCAAGAAAAGACATATGACAATGTTGTTTCCAATACAAATGATAAAAAAAACAATGTATTTTCAATAGAATTAACTAAAATGTTCTTGATTTTTAGTTTATATTACGGAGGGAAGATGTACACGTAAAACCGCTCTAATCCGGCTGAAACGTCGATATATGCAATAAAAACCGAACTTCTCCCCCTTTCAATATCTTACTCAGTATTTTAACGAGAAACAAATAGATGATTGAAAATGAAGTATTTAAGGTTATCATCTAATCAATTATGTGTTTGCATCATTTTTATCGTATATATATGAATTAATACCAATAGACTGAAAATTCACAAAAACGTGGAAAACGGCAAAATATTGCCTAATTCGATGATATTTTGTTTAAATCACATAAAGGAAAAGGGGATGATAAACGTCAAAATATGGCTAAATTCGATGATTTTTCGTACGAAACAAAATGCAAGAAAACTTGCTTAAAATGCAATATTATGCGAAATTCTGAGATTTCAAGGCCAAATCACATATCGTAATACTACATGAAATAGTATCGAAATATTGGTAAAAATGAATATATTTACGTAATATCAAACTACATGATTAACGTGAAAAAGTCACTATTTTACCAAATTTGAGGATTTTAACTTCAAATCATTGAGCGAGGTTTCGTATTATTTAGATCCAAGAAAAGACATATGACAATGTTGTTTCCAATACAAATGATAAAAAACAATGTGTTTTCATTAGAATTAACTAAAATGTTCTTGATTTTTCGTTTATATTACGGAGGGAAGATGTACACGTAAAACCGCTCTAATCCGGCTGAAACGTCGATATATGCAATAAAAACCGAACTTCTCCCCTTTTCAATATCTTACTCAGTATTTTAACGAGAAACAAATAGATGATTGAAAATGAAGTATTTAAGGTTATCTTCTAAACAATTATGTGTTTGCATCATTTTTATCGTATATATAATGAATTAATACCCATAGACTGAAAATTCACAAAAACGTGGAAAAACGGCAAAATATTGCCTAATTCGATGATATTTTGTTTAAATCACATAAAGGAGAAGGGGATGATAAACGTCAAAATATTGCTAAATTCGATGATTTTTCGTACGAAACAAAATGCAAGAAAACTTGCTTAAAATGCAATATTATGCGAAATTCTGAGATTTCAAGGCCAAATCACATATCGTAATACTACATGAAATAGTATCGAAATATTGGTAAAAATGAATATATTTACGTAATATCAAACTACATGATTAACGTGAAAAAGTCACTATTTTACCAAATTTGAGGATTTTAACTTCAAATCATTGAGCGAGGTTTCGTATTATTTAGATCCAAGAAAAGACATATGACAATGTTGTTTCCAATACAAATGATAAAAAAACAATGTGTTTTCATTAGAATTGACTAAAATGTTCTTGATTTTCCGTTTATATTACTGAGGGAAGATGTACACGTAAAACCGCTCTAATCCGGCTGAAACGTCGATATATGCAATAAAAACCGAACTTCTCCCCTTTTCAATATCTTACTCAGTATTTTAACGAGAAACAAATAGATGATTGAAAATGAAGTATTTAAGGTTATCATCTAATCAATTATGTGTTTGCATCATTTTTATCGTATATATATGAATTAATACCAATAGACTGAAAATTCACAAAAACGTGGAAAACGGCAAAATATTGCCTAATTCGATGATATTTTGTTTAAATCACATAAAGGAGAAGGGGATGATAAACGTCAAAATATTGCTAAATTCGATGATTTTTCGTACGAAACAAAATGCAAGAAAACTTGCTTAAAATGCAATATTATGCGAAATTCTGAGATTTCAAGGCCAAATCACATATCGTAATACTACATGAAATAGTATCGAAATATTGGTAAAAATGAATATATTTACGTAATATCAAACTACATGATTAACGTGAAAAAGTCACTATTTTACCAAATTTGAGTTTTTTAACTTCAAAACATTGAGCGAGGTTTCGTATTATTTAGATCCAAGAAAAGACATATGACAATGTTGTTTCCAATACAAATGATAAAAAACAATGTGTTTTCATTAGAATTAACTAAAATGTTCTTGATTTTTCGTTTATATTACGGAGGGAAGATGTACACGTAAAACCGCTCTAATCCGGCTGAAACGTCGATATATGCAATAAAAACCGAACTTCTCCCCTTTTCAATATCTTACTCAGTATTTTAACGAGAAACAAATAGATGATTGAAAATGAAGTATTTAAGGTTATCTTCTAAACAATTATGTGTTTGCATCATTTTTATCGTATATATAATGAATTAATACCCATAGACTGAAAATTCACAAAAACGTGGAAAAACGGCAAAATATTGCCTAATTCGATGATATTTTGTTTAAATCACATAAAGGAGAAGGGGATGATAAACGTCAAAATATTGCTAAATTCGATGATTTTTCGTACGAAACAAAATGCAAGAAAACTTGCTTAAAATGCAATATTATGCGAAATTCTGAGATTTCAAGGCCAAATCACATATCGTATTACTACATGAAATAGTATCGAAATATTGGTAAAAATGAATATATTTACGTAATATCAAACTACATTATTAACGTGAAAAAGTCACTATTTTACCAAATTTGAGGATTTTAACTTCAAATCATTGAGCGAGGTTTCGTATTATTTAGATCCAAGAAAAAACATATGACAATGTTGTTTCCAATACAAATGATAAAAAAACAATGTGTTTTCATTAGAATTGACTAAAATGTTCTTGATTTTTCGTTTATATTACTGAGGGAAGATGTACACGTAAAACCGCTCTAATCCGGCTGAAACGTCGATATATGCAATAAAAACCGAACTTCTCCCCTTTTCAATATCTTACTCAGTATTTTAACGAGAAACAAATAGATGATTGAAAATGAAGTATTTAAGGTTATCATCTAATCAATTATGTGTTTGCATCATTTTTATCGTATATATATGAATTAATACCAATAGACTGAAAATTCACAAAAACGTGGAAAACGGCAAAATATTGCCTAATTCGATGATATTTTGTTTAAATCAAATAAAGGAAAAGGGGATGATAAACGTCAAAATATTGCTAAATTCGATGATTTTTCGTACGAAACAAAATGCAAGAAAACTTGCTTAAAATGCAATATTATGCGAAATTCTGAGATTTCAAGGCCAAATCACATATCGTAATACTATATGAAATAGTATCGAAATATTGGTAAAAATGAATATATTTATGTAATATCAAACTACATGATTAACGTGAAAAAATCACTATTTTACCAAATTTGAGGATTTTAACTTCAAATCATTGAGCGAGGTTTCGTATTATTTAGATCCAAGAAAAGACATATGACAATGTTGTTTCCAATACAAATGATAAAAAAACAATGTGTTTTCATTAGAATTGACTAAAATGTTCTTGATTTTCCGTTTATATTACTGAGGGAAGATGTACACGTAAAACCGCTCTAATCCGGCTGAAACGTCGATATATGCAATAAAAACCGAACTTCTCCCCTTTTCAATATCTTACTCAGTATTTTAACGAGAAACAAATAGATGATTGAAAATGAAGTATTTAAGGTTATCATCTAATCAATTATGTGTTTGCATCATTTTTATCGTATATATATGAATTAATACCAATAGACTGAAAATTCACAAAAACGTGGAAAACGGCAAAATATTGCCTAATTCGATGATATTTTGTTTAAATCACATAAAGGAAAAGGGGATGATAAACGTCAAAATATGGCTGAATTCGATGATTTTTCGTACGAAACAAAATGCAAGAAAACTTGCTTAAAATGCAATATTATGCGAAATTCTGAGATTTCAAGGCCAAATCACATATCGTAATACTACATGAAATAGTATCGAAATATTGGTAAAAATGAATATATTTACGTAATATCAAACTACATGATTAACGTGAAAAAGTCACTATTTTACCAAATTTGAGGATTTTAACTTCAAAACATTGAGCGAGGTTTCGTATTATTTAGATCCAAGAAAAGACATATGACAATGTTGTTTCCAATACAAATGATAAAAAACAATGTGTTTTCATTAGAATTAACTAAAATGTTCTTGATTTTTCGTTTATATTACGGAGGGAAGATGTACACGTAAAACCGCTCTAATCCGGCTGAAACGTCGATATATGCAATAAAAACCGAACTTCTCCCCTTTTCAATATCTTACTCAGTATTTTAACGAGAAACAAATAGATGATTGAAAATGAAGTATTTAAGGTTATCTTCTAAACAATTATGTGTTTGCATCATTTTTATCGTATATATAATGAATTAATACCCATAGACTGAAAATTCACAAAAACGTGGAAAAACGGCAAAATATTGCCTAATTCGATGATATTTTGTTTAAATCACATAAAGGAGAAGGGGATGATAAACGTCAAAATATTGCTAAATTCGATGATTTTTCGTACGAAACAAAATGCAAGAAAACTTGCTTAAAATGCAATATTATGCGAAATTCTGAGATTTCAAGGCCAAATCACATATCGTATTACTACATGAAATAGTATCGAAATATTGGTAAAAATGAATATATTTACGTAATATCAAACTACATTATTAACGTGAAAAAGTCACTATTTTACCAAATTTGAGGATTTTAACTTCAAATCATTGAGCGAGGTTTCGTATTATTTAGATCCAAGAAAAAACATATGACAATGTTGTTTCCAATACAAATGATAAAAAAACAATGTGTTTTCATTAGAATTGACTAAAATGTTCTTGATTTTTCGTTTATATTACTGAGGGAAGATGTACACGTAAAACCGCTCTAATCCGGCTGAAACGTCGATATATGCAATAAAAACCGAACTTCTCCCCTTTTCAATATCTTACTCAGTATTTTAACGAGAAACAAATAGATGATTGAAAATGAAGTATTTAAGGTTATCATCTAATCAATTATGTGTTTGCATCATTTTTATCGTATATATATGAATTAATACCAATAGACTGAAAATTCACAAAAACGTGGAAAACGGCAAAATATTGCCTAATTCGATGATATTTTGTTTAAATCAAATAAAGGAAAAGGGGATGATAAACGTCAAAATATTGCTAAATTCGATGATTTTTCGTACGAAACAAAATGCAAGAAAACTTGCTTAAAATGCAATATTATGCGAAATTCTGAGATTTCAAGGCCAAATCACATATCGTAATACTATATGAAATAGTATCGAAATATTGGTAAAAATGAATATATTTATGTAATATCAAACTACATGATTAACGTGAAAAAATCACTATTTTACCAAATTTGAGGATTTTAACTTCAAATCATTGAGCGAGGTTTCGTATTATTTAGATCCAAGAAAAGACATATGACAATGTTGTTTCCAATACAAATGATAAAAAAACAATGTGTTTTCATTAGAATTGACTAAAATGTTCTTGATTTTCCGTTTATATTACTGAGGGAAGATGTACACGTAAAACTGCTCTAATCCGGCTGAAACGTCGATATATGCAATAAAAACCGAACTTCTCCCCCGTTCAATATCTTACTCAGTATTTTAACGAGAAACAAATAGATGATTGAAAATGAAGTATTTAAGGTTATCATCTAATCAATTATGTGTTTGCATCACTTTTATCGTATATATATGAATTAATACCCATAGACTGAAAATTCACAAAAACGTGGAAAACGGCAAAATATTGCCTAATTCGATGATATTTTGTTTAAATCACATAAAGGAAAAGGGGATGATAAACGTCAAAATATTGCTAAATTCGATGATTTTTCGTACGAAACAAAATGCAAGAAAACTTGCTTAAAATGCAATATTATGCGAAATTCTGAGATTTGAAGGCCAAATCACATATCGTAATACTACATGAAATAGTATCGAAATATTTTTAAAAATGAGTATATTTACGTAATATCAAACTACATGATTAACGTGAAAAAGTCACTATTTTACCATGTTTGAGGATTTTAACTTCAAATAATTGAGCGAGGTTTCGTATTATTTCGATCCAAGAAAAGACATATGACAATGTTGTTTCCAATACAAATGATAAAAAACAATGTGTTTTCATTAGAATTAACTAAAATGTTCTTGATTTTTCGTTTATATTACGGAGGGAAGATGTACACGTAAAACCGCTCTAATCCGGCTGAAACGTCGATATATGCAATAAAAACCGAACTTCTCCCCTTTTCAATATCTTACTCAGTATTTTAACGAGAAACAAATAGATGATTGAAAATGAAGTATTTAATATCATCTAATCAATCAGGTTATCATCTAATCAACTATGTGTTTGCATCATTTTTATTGTATATATATGAATTAATACCAATAGACTGAAAATTCACAAAAACGTCGAAAACGGCAAAATATTGCCTAATTCGATGATATTTTGTTTAAATCACATCAAGGAAAAGGGGATGATAAACGTCAAAATATTGCTAAATTCGATGATTTTTCGTACGAAACAAAATGCAAGAAAACTTGCTTAAAATACAATATTATGCGAAATTCTGAGATTTGAAGGCCAAATCACATATCGTAATACTACATGAAATAGTATCGAAATATTGGTAAAAATGAATATATTTACGTAATATCAAACTACATGATTAACGTGTAAAAAAGTCACTATTTTACCATATTTGAGGATTTTAACTTCAAATCATTGAGCGAGGTTTCGTATTATTTAGATCCAAGAAAAGACATATGACAATGTTGTTTCCAATACAAATGATAAAAAAAACAATGTATTTTCAATAGAATTAACTAAAATGTTCTTGATTTTTAGTTTATATTACGGAGGGAAGATGTACACGTAAAACCGCTCTAATCCGGCTGAAACGTCGATATATGCAATAAAAACCGAACTTCTCCCCCTTTCAATATCTTACTCAGTATTTTAACGAGAAACAAATAGATGATTGAAAATGAAGTATTTAAGGTTATCATCTAATCAATTATGTGTTTGCATCACTTTTATCGTATATATATGAATTAATACCCATAGACTGAAAATTCACAAAAACGTGGAAAACGGCAAAATATTGCCTAATTCGATGATATTTTGTTTAAATCACATCAAGGAAAAGGGGATGATAAACGTCAAAATATTGCTAAATTCGATGATTTTTCGTACGAAACAAAATGCAAGAAAACTTGCTTAAAATACAATATTATGCGAAATTATGAGATTTGAAGGCCAAATCACATATCGTAATACTACATGAAATAGTATCGAAATATTGGTAAAAATGAATATATTTACGTAATATCAAACTACATGATTAACGTGTAAAAAAGTCACTATTTTACCATATTTGAGGATTTTAACTTCAAATCATTGAGCGAGGTTTCGTATTATTTAGATCCAAGAAAAGACATATGACAATGTTGTTTCCAATACAAATGATAAAAAAAACAATGTATTTTCAATAGAATTAACTAAAATGTTCTTGATTTTTCGTTTATATTACGGAGGGAAGATGTACACGTAAAACCGCTCTAATCCGGCTGAAACGTCGATATATGCAATAAAAACCGAACTTCTCCCCTTTTCAATATCTTACTCAGTATTTTAACGAGAAACAAATAGATGATTGAAAATGAAGTATTTAAGGTTATCTTCTAAACAATTATGTGTTTGCATCATTTTTATCGTATATATAATGAATTAATACCCATAGACTGAAAATTCACAAAAACGTGGAAAAACGGCAAAATATTGCCTAATTCGATGATATTTTGTTTAAATCACATAAAGGAGAAGGGGATGATAAACGTCAAAATATTGCTAAATTCGATGATTTTTCGTACGAAACAAAATGCAAGAAAACTTGCTTAAAATGCAATATTATGCGAAATTCTGAGATTTCAAGGCCAAATCACATATCGTATTACTACATGAAATAGTATCGAAATATTGGTAAAAATGAATATATTTACGTAATATCAAACTACATGATTAACGTGAAAAAGTCACTATTTTACCAAATTTGAGGATTTTAACTTCAAATCATTGAGCGAGGTTTCGTATTATTTAGATCCAAGAAAAGACATATGACAATGTTGTTTCCAATACAAATGATAAAAAAACAATGTGTTTTCATTAGAATTGACTAAAATGTTCTTGATTTTTCGTTTATATTACTGACGGAAGATGTACACGTAAAACCGCTCTAATCCGGCTGAAACGTCGATATATGCAATAAAAACCGAACTTCTCCCCTTTTCAATATCTTACTCAGTATTTTAACGAGAAACAAATAGATGATTGAAAATGAAGTATTTAAGGTTATCATCTAATCAATTATGTGTTTGCATCATTTTTATCGTATATATATGAATTAATACCAATAGACTGAAAATTCACAAAAATGTGGAAAACGGCAAAATATTGCCTAATTCGATGATATTTTGTTTAAATCAAATAAAGGAAAAGGGGATGATAAACGTCAAAATATTGCTAAATTCGATGATTTTTCGTACGAAACAAAATGCAAGAAAACTTGCTTAAAATGCAATATTATGCGAAATTCTGAGATTTCAAGGCCAAATCACATATCGTAATACTATATGAAATAGTATCGAAATATTGGTAAAAATGAATATATTTATGTAATATCAAACTACATGATTAACGTGAAAAAGTCACTATTTTACCAAATTTGAGGATTTTAACTTCAAATCATTGAGCGAGGTTTCGTATTATTTAGATCCAAGAAAAGACATATGACAATGTTGTTTCCAATACAAATGATAAAAAAACAATGTGTTTTCATTAGAATTGACTAAAATGTTCTTGATTTTCCGTTTATATTACTGAGGGAAGATGTACACGTAAAACCGCTCTAATCCGGCTGAAACGTCGATATATGCAATAAAAACCGAACTTCTCCCCCTTTCAATATCTTACTCAGTATTTTAACGAGAAACAAATAGATGATTGAAAATGAAGTATTTAAGGTTATCATCTAATCAATTATGTGTTTGCATCACTTTTATCGTATATATATGAATTAATACCCATAGACTGAAAATTCACAAAAACGTGGAAAACGGCAAAATATTGCCTAATTCGATGATATTTTGTTTAAATCACATAAAGGAAAAGGGGATGATAAACGTCAAAATATTGCTAAATTCGATGATTTTTCGTACGAAACAAAATGCAAGAAAACTTGCTTAAAATGCAATATTATGCGAAATTCTGAGATTTGAAGGCCAAATCACATATCGTAATACTACATGTAATAGTATCGAAATATTTTTAAAAATGAGTATATTTACGTAATATCAAACTACATGATTAACGTGAAAAAGTCACTATTTTACCATGTTTGAGGATTTTAACTTCAAATAATTGAGCGAGGTTTCGTATTATTTCGATCCAAGAAAAGACATATGACAATGTTGTTTCCAATACAAATGATAAAAAACAATGTGTTTTCATTAGAATTAACTAAAATGTTCTTGATTTTTCGTTTATATTACGGAGGGAAGATGTACACGTAAAACCGCTCTAATCCGGCTGAAACGTCGATATATGCAATAAAAACCGAACTTCTCCCCTTTTCAATATCTTACTCAGTATTTTAACGAGAAACAAATAGATGATTGAAAATGAAGTATTTAATATCATCTAATCAATCAGGTTATCATCTAATCAACTATGTGTTTGCATCATTTTTATTGTATATATATGAATTAATACCAATAGACTGAAAATTCACAAAAACGTCGAAAACGGCAAAATATTGCCTAATTCGATGATATTTTGTTTAAATCACATCAAGGAAAGGGGATGATAAACGTCAAAATATTGCTAAATTCGATGATTTTTCGTACGAAACAAAATGCAAGAAAACTTGCTTAAAATACAATATTATGCGAAATTCTGAGATTTGAAGGCCAAATCACATATCGTAATACTACATGAAATAGTATCGAAATATTGGTAAAAATGAATATATTTACGTAATATCAAACTACATGATTAACGTGTAAAAAAGTCACTATTTTACCATATTTGAGGATTTTAACTTCAAATCATTGAGCGAGGTTTCGTATTATTTAGATCCAAGAAAAGACATATGACAATGTTGTTTCCAATACAAATGATAAAAAAACAATGTGTTTTCATTAGAATTGACTAAAATGTTCTTGATTTTCCGTTTATATTACTGAGGGAAGATGTACACGTAAAACAGCTCTAATCCGGCTGAAACGTCGATATATGCAATAAAAACCGAACTTCTCACCCTTTCAATATCTTACTCAGTATTTTAACGAGAAACAAATAGATGATTGAAAATGAAGTATTTAAGGTTATCATCTAATCAATTATGTGTTTGCATCACTTTTATCGTATATATATGAATTAATACCCATAGACTGAAAATTCACAAAAACGTGGAAAACGGCAAAATATTGCCTAATTCGATGATATTTTGTTTAAATCACATAAAGGAAAAGGGGATGATAAACGTCAAAATATTGCTAAATTCGATGATTTTTCGTACGAAACAAAATGCAAGAAAACTTGCTTAAAATGCAATATTATGCGAAATTCTGAGATTTGAAGGCCAAATCACATATCGTAATACTACATGAAATACTATCGAAATATTGGTAAAAATGAGTATATTTACGAAATATCAAACTGCATGATTAACGTGAAAAAGTCACTATTTTACCATGTTTGAGGATTTTAACTTCAAAATCATTGAGCGAGGTTTCGTATTATTTCGATCCAAGAAAAGACATATGACAATGTTGTTTCCAATACAAATGATAAAAAACAATGTGTTTTCATTAGAATTAACTAAAATGTTCTTGATTTTTCGTTTATATTACGGAGGGAAGATGTACACGTAAAACCGCTCTAATCCGGCTGAAACGTCGATATATGCAATAAAAACCGAACTTCTCCCCTTTTCAATATCTTACTCAGTATTTTAACGAGAAACAAATAGATGATTGAAAATGAAGTATTTAATATCATCTAATCAATCAGGTTATCAACTAATCAATTATGTGTTTGCATCATTTTTATTGTATATATATGAATTAATACCAATAGACTGAAAATTCACAAAAACGTCGAAAACGGCAAAATATTGCCTAATTCGATGATATTTTGTTTAAATCACATCAAGGAAAAGGGGATGATAAACGTCAAAATATTGCTAAATTCGATGATTTTTCGTACGAAACAAAATGCAAGAAAACTTGCTTAAAATACAATATTATGCGAAATTCTGAGATTTGAAGGCCAAATCACATATCGTAATACTATATGAAATAGTATCGAAATATTGGTAAAAATGAATATATTTACGTAATATCAAACTACATGATTAACGTGTAAAAAAGTCACTATTTTACCATATTTGAGGATTTTAACTTCAAATCATTGAGCGAGGTTTCGTATTATTTAGATCCAAGAAAAGACATATGACAATGTTGTTTCCAATACAAATGATAAAAAAAACAATGTATTTTCAATAGAATTAACTAAAATGTTCTTGATTTTTAGTTTATATTACGGAGGGAAGATGTACACGTAAAACCGCTCTAATCCGGCTGAAACGTCGATATATGCAATAAAAACCGAACTTCTCCCCCTTTCAATATCTTACTCAGTATTTTAACGAGAAACAAATAGATGATTGAAAATGAAGTATTTAAGGTTATCATCTAATCAATTATGTGTTTGCATCACTTTTATCGTATATATATGAATTAATACCCATAGACTGAAAATTCACAAAAACGTGGAAAACGGCAAAATATTGCCTAATTCGATGATATTTTGTTTAAATCACATCAAGGAAAAGGGGATGATAAACGTCAAAATATTGCTAAATTCGATGATTTTTCGTACGAAACAAAATGCAAGAAAACTTGCTTAAAATACAATATTATGCGAAATTATGAGATTTGAAGGCCAAATCACATATCGTAATACTACATGAAATAGTATCGAAATATTGGTAAAAATGAATATATTTGCGTAATATCAAACTACATGATTAACGTGTAAAAAAGTCACTATTTTACCATATTTGAGGATTTTAACTTCAAATCATTGAGCGAGGTTTCGTATTATTTAGATCCAAGAAAAGACATATGACAATGTTGTTTCCAATACAAATGATAAAAAAAACAGTGTATTTTCAATAGAATTAACTAAAATGTTCTTGATTTTTCGTTTATATTACGGAGGGAAGATGTACACGTAAAACCGCTCTAATCCGGCTGAAACGTCGATATATGCAATAAAAACCGAACTTCTCCCCTTTTCAATATCTTACTCAGTATTTTAACGAGAAACAAATAGATGATTGAAAATGAAGTATTTAAGGTTATCTTCTAAACAATTATGTGTTTGCATCATTTTTATCGTATATATAATGAATTAATACCCATAGACTGAAAATTCACAAAAACGTGGAAAACGGCAAAATATTGCCTAATTCGATGATATTTTGTTTAAATCACATCAAGGAAAAGGGGATGATAAACGTCAAAATATTGCTAAATTCGATGATTTTTCGTACGAAACAAAATGCAAGAAAACTTGCTTAAAATGCAATATTATGCGAAATTCTGAGATTTCAAGGCCAAATCACATATCGTATTACTACATGAAATAGTATCGAAATATTGGTAAAAATGAATATATTTACGTAATATCAAACTACATGATTAACGTGAAAAAGTCACTATTTTACCAAATTTGAGGATTTTAACTTCAAATCATTGAGCGAGGTTTCGTATTATTTAGATCCAAGAAAAGACATATGACAATGTTGTTTCCAATACAAATGATAAAAAAACAATGTGTTTTCATTAGAATTGACTAAAATGTTCTTGATTTTCCGTTTATATTACTGAGGGAAGATGTACACGTAAAACCGCTCTAATCCGGCTGAAACGTCGATATATGCAATAAAAACCGAACTTCTCCCCTTTTCAATATCTTACTCAGTATTTTAACGAGAAACAAATAGATGATTGAAAATGAAGTATTTAAGGTTATCATCTAATCAATTATGTGTTTGCATCATTTTTATCGTATATATATGAATTAATACCAATAGACTGAAAATTCACAAAAACGTGGAAAACGGCAAAATATTGCCTAATTCGATGATATTTTGTTTAAATCACATAAAGGAAAAGGGGATGATAAACGTCAAAATATTGCTAAATTCGATGATTTTTCGTACGATACAAAATGCAAGAAAACTTGCTTAAAATGCAATATTATGCGAAATTCTGAGATTTCAAGGCCAAATCACATATCGTAATACTAAATGAAATAGTATCGAAATATTGGTAAAAATGAATATATTTATGTAATATCAAACTACATGATTAACGTGAAAAAGTCACTATTTTACCAAATTTGAGGATTTTAACTTCAAATCATTGAGCGAGGTTTCGTATTATTTAGATCCAAGAAAAGACATATGACAATGTTGTTTCCAATACAAATGATAAAAAAACAATGTGTTTTCATTAGAATTGACTAAAATGTTCTTGATTTTCCGTTTATATTACTGAGGGAAGATGTACACGTAAAACCGCTCTAATCCGGCTGAAACGTCGATATATGCAATAAAAACCGAACTTCTCCCCCTTTCAATATCTTACTCAGTATTTTAACGAGAAACAAATAGATGATTGAAAATGAAGTATTTAAGGTTATCATCTAATCAATTATGTGTTTGCATCACTTTTATCGTATATATATGAATTAATACCCATAGACTGAAAATTCACAAAAACGTGGAAAACGGCAAAATATTGCCTAATTCGATGATATTTTGTTTAAATCACATAAAGGAAAAGGGGATGATAAACGTCAAAATATTGCTAAATTCGATGATTTTTCGTACGAAACAAAATGCAAGAAAACTTGCTTAAAATGCAATATTATGCGAAATTCTGAGATTTGAAGGCCAAATCACATATCGTAATACTACATGAAATAGTATCGAAATATTGGTAAAAATGAGTATATTTACGTAATATCAAACTACATGATTAACGTGAAAAAGTCACTATTTTACCATGTTTGAGGATTTTAACTTCAAATCATTGAGCGAGGTTTCGTATTATTTCGATCCAAGAAAAGACATATGACAATGTTGTTTCCAATACAAATGATAAAAAACAATGTGTTTTCATTAGAATTAACTAAAATGTTCTTGATTTTTCGTTTATATTACGGAGGGAAGATGTACACGTAAAACCGCTCTAATCCGGCTGAAACGTCGATATATGCAATAAAAACCGAACTTCTCCCCTTTTCAATATCTTACTCAGTATTTTAACGAGAAATAAATAGATGATTGAAAATGAAGTATTTAATATCATCTAATCAATCAGGTTATCATCTAATCAATTATGTGTTTGCATCATTTTTATTGTATATATATGAATTAATACCAATAGACTGAAAATTCACAAAAACGTCGAAAACGGCAAAATATTGCCTAATTCGATGATATTTTGTTTAAATCACATCAAGGAAAAGGGGATGATAAACGTCAAAATATTGCTAAATTCGATGATTTTTCGTACGAAACAAAATGCAAGAAAACTTGCTTAAAATACAATATTATGCGAAATTCTGAGATTTCAAGGCCAAATCACATATCGTAATACTACATGAAATAGTATCGAAATATTGGTAAAAATGAATATATTTACGTAATATCAAACTACATGATTAACGTGTAAAAAAGTCACTATTTTACCATATTTGAGGATTTTAACTTCAAATCATTGAGCGAGGTTTCGTATTATTTAGATCCAAGAAAAGACATATGACAATGTTGTTTCCAATACAAATGATAAAAAAACTATGTATTTTCAATAGAATTAACTAAAATGTTCTTGATTTTTAGTTTATATTACGGAGGGAAGATGTACACGTAAAACCGCTCTAATCCGGCTGAAACGTCGATATATGCAATAAAAACCGAACTTCTCCCCCTTTCAATATCTTACTCAGTATTTTAACGAGAAACAAATAGATGATTGAAAATGAAGTATTTAAGGTTATCATCTAATCAATTATGTGTTTGCATCACTTTTATCGTATATATATGAATTAATACCCATAGACTGAAAATTCACAAAAACGTGGAAAACGGCAAAATATTGCCTAATTCGATGATATTTTGTTTAAATCACATCAAGGAAAAGGGGATGATAAACGTCAAAATATTGCTAAATTCGATGATTTTTCGTACGAAACAAAATGCAAGAAAACTTGCTTAAAATACAATATTATGCGAAATTATGAGATTTGAAGGCCAAATCACATATCGTAATACTACATGAAATAGTATCGAAATATTGGTAAAAATGAATATATTTGCGTAATATCAAACTACATGATTAACGTGTAAAAAAGTCACTATTTTACCATATTTGAGGATTTTAACTTCAAATCATTGAGCGAGGTTTCGTATTATTTAGATCCAAGAAAAGACATATGACAATGTTGTTTCCAATACAAATGATAAAAAAAACAATGTATTTTCAATAGAATTAACTAAAATGTTCTTGATTTTTCGTTTATATTACGGAGGGAAGATGTACACGTAAAACCGCTCTAATCCGGCTGAAACGTCGATATATGCAATAAAAACCGAACTTCTCCCCTTTTCAATATCTTACTCAGTATTTTAACGAGAAACAAATAGATGATTGAAAATGAAGTATTTAAGGTTATCTTCTAAACAATTATGTGTTTGCATCATTTTTATCGTATATATAATGAATTAATACCCATAGACTGAAAATTCACAAAAACGTGGAAAACGGCAAAATATTGCCTAATTCGATGATATTTTGTTTAAATCACATCAAGGAAAAGGGGATGATAAACGTCAAAATATTGCTAAATTCGATGATTTTTCGTACGAAACAAAATGCAAGAAAACTTGCTTAAAATGCAATATTATGCGAAATTCTGAGATTTCAAGGCCAAATCACATATCGTATTACTACATGAAATAGTATCGAAATATTGGTAAAAATGAATATATTTACGTAATATCAAACTACATGATTAACGTGAAAAAGTCACTATTTTACCAAATTTGAGGATTTTAACTTCAAATCATTGAGCGAGGTTTCGTATTATTTAGATCCAAGAAAAGACATATGACAATGTTGTTTCCAATACAAATGATAAAAAAACAATGTGTTTTCATTAGAATTGACTAAAATGTTCTTGATTTTCCGTTTATATTACTGAGGGAAGATGTACACGTAAAACCGCTCTAATCCGGCTGAAACGTCGATATATGCAATAAAAACCGAACTTCTCCCCTTTTCAATATCTTACTCAGTATTTTAACGAGAAACAAATAGATGATTGAAAATGAAGTATTTAAGGTTATCATCTAATCAATTATGTGTTTGCATCATTTTTATCGTATATATATGAATTAATACCAATAGACTGAAAATTCACAAAAACGTGGAAAACGGCAAAATATTGCCTAATTCGATGATATTTTGTTTAAATCACATAAAGGAAAAGGGGATGATTAACGTCAAAATATTGCTAAATTCGATGATTTTTCGTACGAAACAAAATGCAAGAAAACTTGCTTAAAATGCAATATTATGCGAAATTCTGAGATTTCAAGGCCAAATCACATATCGTAATACTATATGAAATAGTATCGAAATATTGGTAAAAATGAATATATTTATGTAATATCAAACTACATGATTAACGTGAAAAAGTCACTATTTTACCAAATTTGAGGATTTTAACTTCAAATCATTGAGCGAGGTTTCGTATTATTTAGATCCAAGAAAAGACATATGACAATGTTGTTTCCAATACAAATGATAAAAAAACAATGTGTTTTCATTAGAATTGACTAAAATGTTCTTGATTTTCCGTTTATATTACTGAGGGAAGATGTACACGTAAAACCGCTCTAATCCGGCTGAAACGTCGATATATGCAATAAAAACCGAACTTCTCCCCCTTTCAATATCTTACTCAGTATTTTAACGAGAAACAAATAGATGATTGAAAATGAAGTATTTAAGGTTATCATCTAATCAATTATGTGTTTGCATCACTTTTATCGTATATATATGAATTAATACCCATAGACTGAAAATTCACAAAAACGTGGAAAACGGCAAAATATTGCCTAATTCGATGATATTTTGTTTAAATCACATAAAGGAAAAGGGGATGATAAACGTCAAAATATTGCTAAATTCGATGATTTTTCGTACGAAACAAAATGCAAGAAAACTTGCTTAAAATGCAATATTATGCGAAATTCTGAGATTTGAAGGCCAAATCACATATCGTAATACTACATGAAATAGTATCGAAATATTGGTAAAAATGAGTATATTTACGTAATATCAAACTACATGATTAACGTGAAAAAGTCACTATTTTACCATGTTTGAGGATTTTAACTTCAAATCATTGAGCGAGGTTTCGTATTATTTCGATCCAAGAAAAGACATATGACAATGTTGTTTCCAATACAAATGATAAAAAACAATGTGTTTTCATTAGAATTAACTAAAATGTTCTTGATTTTTCGTTTATATTACGGAGGGAAGATGTACACGTAAAACCGCTCTAATCCGGCTGAAACGTCGATATATGCAATAAAAACCGAACTTCTCCCCTTTTCAATATCTTACTCAGTATTTTAACGAGAAATAAATAGATGATTGAAAATGAAGTATTTAATATCATCTAATCAATCAGGTTATCATCTAATCAATTATGTGTTTGCATCATTTTTATTGTATATATATGAATTAATACCAATAGACTGAAAATTCACAAAAACGTCGAAAACGGCAAAATATTGCCTAATTCGATGATATTTTGTTTAAATCACATAAAGGAAAAGGGGATGATAAACGTCAAAATATTGCTAAATTCGATGATTTTTCGTACGAAACCAAATGCAAGAAAACTTGCTTAAAATGCAATATTATGCGAAATTCTGAGATTTCAAGGCCAAATCACATATCGTAATACTATATGAAATAGTATCGAAATATTGGTAAAAATGAATATATTTATGTAATATCAAACTACATGATTAACGTGAAAAAGTCATTATTTTACCAAATTTGAGGATTTTAACTTCAAATCATTGAGCGAGGTTTCGTATTATTTAGATCCAAGAAAAGACATATGACAATGTTGTTTCCAATACAAATGATAAAAAAAAACAATGTATTTTCAATAGAATTAACTAAAATGTTCTTGATTTTTAGTTTATATTACGGAGGGAAGATGTACACGTAAAACCGCTCTAATCCGGCTGAAACGTCGATATATGCAATAAAAACCGAACTTCTCCCCCTTTCAATATCTTACTCAGTATTTTAACGAGAAACAAATAGATGATTGAAAATGAAGTATTTAAGGTTATCATCTAATCAATTATGTGTTTGCATCACTTTTATCGTATATATATGAATTAATACCCATAGACTGAAAATTCACAAAAACGTGGAAAACGGCAAAATATTGCCTAATTCGATGATATTTTGTTTAAATCACATAAAGGAAAAGGGGATGATAAACGTCAAAATATTGCTAAATTCGATGATTTTTCGTACGAAACAAAATGCAAGAAAACTTGCTTAAAATGCAATATTATGCGAAATTCTGAGATTTCAAGGCCAAATCACATATCGTATTACTACATGAAATAGTATCGAAATATTGGTAAAAATGAATATATTTACGTAATATCAAACTACATGATTAACGTGAAAAAGTCACTATTTTACCAAATTTGAGGATTTTAACTTCAAATCATTGAGCGAGGTTTCGTATTATTTAGATCCAAGAAAAGACATATGACAATGTTGTTTCCAATACAAATGATAAAAAAACAATGTGTTTTCATTAGAATTGACTAAAATGTTCTTGATTTTCCGTTTATATTACTGAGGGAAGATGTACACGTAAAACCGCTCTAATCCGGCTGAAACGTCGATATATGCAATAAAAACCGAACTTCTCCCCTTTTCAATATCTTACTCAGTATTTTAACGAGAAACAAATAGATGATTGAAAATGAAGTATTTAAGGTTATCATCTAATCAATTATGTGTTTGCATCATTTTTATCGTATATATATGAATTAATACCAATAGACTGAAAATTCACAAAAACGTGGAAAACGGCAAAATATTGCCTAATTCGATGATATTTTGTTTAAATCACATAAAGGAAAAGGGGATGATTAACGTCAAAATATTGCTAAATTCGATGATTTTTCGTACGAAACAAAATGCAAGAAAACTTGCTTAAAATGCAATATTATGCGAAATTCTGAGATTTCAAGGCCAAATCACATATCGTAATACTATATGAAATAGTATCGAAATATTGGTAAAAATGAATATATTTATGTAATATCAAACTACATGATTAACGTGAAAAAGTCACTATTTTACCAAATTTGAGGATTTTAACTTCAAATCATTGAGCGAGGTTTCGTATTATTTAGATCCAAGAAAAGACATATGACAATGTTGTTTCCAATACAAATGATAAAAAAACAATGTGTTTTCATTAGAATTGACTAAAATGTTCTTGATTTTCCGTTTATATTACTGAGGGAAGATGTACACGTAAAACCGCTCTAATCCGGCTGAAACGTCGATATATGCAATAAAAACCGAACTTCTCCCCCTTTCAATATCTTACTCAGTATTTTAACGAGAAACAAATAGATGATTGAAAATGAAGTATTTAAGGTTATCATCTAATCAATTATGTGTTTGCATCACTTTTATCGTATATATATGAATTAATACCCATAGACTGAAAATTCACAAAAACGTGGAAAACGGCAAAATATTGCCTAATTCGATGATATTTTGTTTAAATCACATAAAGGAAAAGGGGATGATAAACGTCAAAATATTGCTAAATTCGATGATTTTTCGTACGAAACAAAATGCAAGAAAACTTGCTTAAAATGCAATATTATGCGAAATTCTGAGATTTGAAGGCCAAATCACATATCGTAATACTACATGAAATAGTATCGAAATATTGGTAAAAATGAGTATATTTACGTAATATCAAACTACATGATTAACGTGAAAAAGTCACTATTTTACCATGTTTGAGGATTTTAACTTCAAATCATTGAGCGAGGTTTCGTATTATTTCGATCCAAGAAAAGACATATGACAATGTTGTTTCCAATACAAATGATAAAAAACAATGTGTTTTCATTAGAATTAACTAAAATGTTCTTGATTTTTCGTTTATATTACGGAGGGAAGATGTACACGTAAAACCGCTCTAATCCGGCTGAAACGTCGATATATGCAATAAAAACCGAACTTCTCCCCTTTTCAATATCTTACTCAGTATTTTAACGAGAAATAAATAGATGATTGAAAATGAAGTATTTAATATCATCTAATCAATCAGGTTATCATCTAATCAATTATGTGTTTGCATCATTTTTATTGTATATATATGAATTAATACCAATAGACTGAAAATTCACAAAAACGTCGAAAACGGCAAAATATTGCCTAATTCGATGATATTTTGTTTAAATCACATAAAGGAAAAGGGGATGATAAACGTCAAAATATTGCTAAATTCGATGATTTTTCGTACGAAACCAAATGCAAGAAAACTTGCTTAAAATGCAATATTATGCGAAATTCTGAGATTTCAAGGCCAAATCACATATCGTAATACTATATGAAATAGTATCGAAATATTGGTAAAAATGAATATATTTATGTAATATCAAACTACATGATTAACGTGAAAAAGTCATTATTTTACCAAATTTGAGGATTTTAACTTCAAATCATTGAGCGAGGTTTCGTATTATTTAGATCCAAGAAAAGACATATGACAATGTTGTTTCCAATACAAATGATAAAAAAAACAATGTATTTTCAATAGAATTAACTAAAATGTTCTTGATTTTTAGTTTATATTACGGAGGGAAGATGTACACGTAAAACCGCTCTAATCCGGCTGAAACGTCGATATATGCAATAAAAACCGAACTTCTCCCCCTTTCAATATCTTACTCAGTATTTTAACGAGAAACAAATAGATGATTGAAAATGAAGTATTTAAGGTTATCATCTAATCAATTATGTGTTTGCATCACTTTTATCGTATATATATGAATTAATACCCATAGACTGAAAATTCACAAAAACGTGGAAAACGGCAAAATATTGCCTAATTCGATGATATTTTGTTTAAATCACATAAAGGAAAAGGGGATGATAAACGTCAAAATATTGCTAAATTCGATGATTTTTCGTACGAAACAAAATGCAAGAAAACTTGCTTAAAATGCAATATTATGCGAAATTCTGAGATTTCAAGGCCAAATCACATATCGTATTACTACATGAAATAGTATCGAAATATTGGTAAAAATGAATATATTTACGTAATATCAAACTACATGATTAACGTGAAAAAGTCACTATTTTACCAAATTTGAGGATTTTAACTTCAAATCATTGAGCGAGGTTTCGTATTATTTAGATCCAAGAAAAGACATATGACAATGTTGTTTCCAATACAAATGATAAAAAAACAATGTGTTTTCATTAGAATTGACTAAAATGTTCTTGATTTTCCGTTTATATTACTGAGGGAAGATGTACACGTAAAACCGCTCTAATCCGGCTGAAACGTCGATATATGCAATAAAAACCGAACTTCTCCCCTTTTCAATATCTTACTCAGTATTTTAACGAGAAACAAATAGATGATTGAAAATGAAGTATTTAAGGTTATCATCTAATCAATTATGTGTTTGCATCATTTTTATCGTATATATATGAATTAATACCAATAGACTGAAAATTCACAAAAACGTGGAAAACGGCAAAATATTGCCTAATTCGATGATATTTTGTTTAAATCACATAAAGGAAAAGGGGATGATTAACGTCAAAATATTGCTAAATTCGATGATTTTTCGTACGAAACAAAATGCAAGAAAACTTGCTTAAAATGCAATATTATGCGAAATTCTGAGATTTCAAGGCCAAATCACATATCGTAATACTATATGAAATAGTATCGAAATATTGGTAAAAATGAATATATTTATGTAATATCAAACTACATGATTAACGTGAAAAAGTCACTATTTTACCAAATTTGAGGATTTTAACTTCAAATCATTGAGCGAGGTTTCGTATTATTTAGATCCAAGAAAAGACATATGACAATGTTGTTTCCAATACAAATGATAAAAAAACAATGTGTTTTCATTAGAATTGACTAAAATGTTCTTGATTTTCCGTTTATATTACTGAGGGAAGATGTACACGTAAAACCGCTCTAATCCGGCTGAAACGTCGATATATGCAATAAAAACCGAACTTCTCCCCCTTTCAATATCTTACTCAGTATTTTAACGAGAAACAAATAGATGATTGAAAATGAAGTATTTAAGGTTATCATCTAATCAATTATGTGTTTGCATCACTTTTATCGTATATATATGAATTAATACCCATAGACTGAAAATTCACAAAAACGTGGAAAACGGCAAAATATTGCCTAATTCGATGATATTTTGTTTAAATCACATAAAGGAAAAGGGGATGATAAACGTCAAAATATTGCTAAATTCGATGATTTTTCGTACGAAACAAAATGCAAGAAAACTTGCTTAAAATGCAATATTATGCGAAATTCTGAGATTTGAAGGCCAAATCACATATCGTAATACTACATGAAATAGTATCGAAATATTGGTAAAAATGAGTATATTTACGTAATATCAAACTACATGATTAACGTGAAAAAGTCACTATTTTACCATGTTTGAGGATTTTAACTTCAAATCATTGAGCGAGGTTTCGTATTATTTCGATCCAAGAAAAGACATATGACAATGTTGTTTCCAATACAAATGATAAAAAACAATGTGTTTTCATTAGAATTAACTAAAATGTTCTTGATTTTTCGTTTATATTACGGAGGGAAGATGTACACGTAAAACCGCTCTAATCCGGCTGAAACGTCGATATATGCAATAAAAACCGAACTTCTCCCCTTTTCAATATCTTACTCAGTATTTTAACGAGAAATAAATAGATGATTGAAAATGAAGTATTTAATATCATCTAATCAATCAGGTTATCATCTAATCAATTATGTGTTTGCATCATTTTTATTGTATATATATGAATTAATACCAATAGACTGAAAATTCACAAAAACGTCGAAAACGGCAAAATATTGCCTAATTCGATGATATTTTGTTTAAATCACATAAAGGAAAAGGGGATGATAAACGTCAAAATATTGCTAAATTCGATGATTTTTCGTACGAAACCAAATGCAAGAAAACTTGCTTAAAATGCAATATTATGAGAAATTCTGAGATTTCAAGGCCAAATCACATATCGTAATACTATATGAAATAGTATCGAAATATTGGTAAAAATGAATATATTTATGTAATATCAAACTACATGATTAACGTGAAAAAGTCATTATTTTACCAAATTTGAGGATTTTAACTTCAAATCATTGAGCGAGGTTTCGTATTATTTAGATCCAAGAAAAGACATATGACAATGTTGTTTCCAATACAAATGATAAAAAAAACAATGTATTTTCAATAGAATTAACTAAAATGTTCTTGATTTTTAGTTTATATTACGGAGGGAAGATGTACACGTAAAACCGCTCTAATCCGGCTGAAACGTCGATATATGCAATAAAAACCGAACTTCTCCCCCTTTCAATATCTTACTCAGTATTTTAACGAGAAACAAATAGATGATTGAAAATGAAGTATTTAAGGTTATCATCTAATCAATTATGTGTTTGCATCACTTTTATCGTATATATATGAATTAATACCCATAGACTGAAAATTCACAAAAACGTGGAAAACGGCAAAATATTGCCTAATTCGATGATATTTTGTTTAAATCACATAAAGGAAAAGGGGATGATAAACGTCAAAATATTGCTAAATTCGATGATTTTTCGTACGAAACAAAATGCAAGAAAACTTGCTTAAAATGCAATATTATGCGAAATTCTGAGATATGAAGGCCAAATCACATATCGTAATACTACATGAAATAGTATCGATATATTGGTAAAAATGAGTATATTTACGTAATATCAAACTACATGATTAACGTGAAAAAGTAACTATTTTACCATCTTTGAGGATTTTAACTTCAAATCATTGAGCGAGGTTTCGTATTATTTCGATCCAAGAAAAGACATATGACAATGTTGTTTCCAATACAAATGATAAAAAACAATGTGTTTTCATTAGAATTAACTAAAATGTTCTTGATTTTTCGTTTATATTACGGAGGGAAGATGTACACGTAAAACCGCTCTAATCCGGCTGAAACGTCGATATATGCAATAAAAACCGAACTTCTCCCCTTTTCAATATCTTACTCAGTATTTTAACGAGAAACAAATAGATGATTGAAAATGAAGTATTTAATATCATCTAATCAATCAGGTTATCATCTAATCAATTATGTGTTTGCATCATTTTTATTGTATATATATGAATTAATACCAATAGACTGAAAATTCACAAAAACGTCGAAAACGGCAAAATATTGCCTAATTCGATGATATTTTGTTTAAATCACATCAAGGAAAAGGGGATGATAAACGTCAAAATATTGCTAAATTCGATGATTTTTCGTACGAAACAAAATGCAAGAAAACTTGCTTAAAATACAATATTATGCGAAATTCTGAGATTTGAAGGCCAAATCACATATCGTAATACTACATGAAATAGTATCGAAATATTGGTAAAAATGAATATATTTACGTAATATCAAACTACATGATTAACGTGTAAAAAAGTCACTATTTTACCATATTTGAGGATTTTAACTTCAAATCATTGAGCGAGGTTTCGTATTATTTAGATCCAAGAAAAGACATATGACAATGTTGTTTCCAATACAAATGATAAAAAAAAACAATGTATTTTCAATAGAATTAACTAAAATGTTCTTGATTTTTAGTTTATATTACGGTGGGAAGATGTACACGTAAAACCGCTCTTATCCGGCTGAAACGTCGATATATGCAATAAAAACCGAACTTCTCCCCCTTTCAATATCTTACTCAGTATTTTAACGAGAAACAAATAGATGATTGAAAATGAAGTATTTAAGGTTATCATCTAATCAATTATGTGTTTGCATCACTTTTATCGTATATATATGAATTAATACCCATAGACTGAAAATTCACAAAAACGTGGAAAACGGCAAAATATTGCCTAATTCGATGATATTTTGTTTAAATCACATAAAGGAAAAGGGGATGATAAACGTCAAAATATTGCTAAATTCGATGATTTTTCGTACGAAACAAAATGCAAGAAAACTTGCTTAAAATGCAATATTATGCGAAATTCTGAGATTTGAAGGCCAAATCACATATCGTAATACTACATGAAATAGTATCGATATATTGGTAAAAATGAGTATATTTACGTAATATCAAACTACATGATTAACGTGAAAAAGTAACTATTTTACCATCTTTGAGGATTTTAACTTCAAATCATTGAGCGAGGTTTCGTATTATTTCGATCCAAGAAAAGACATATGACAATGTTGTTTCCAATACAAATGATAAAAAACAATGTGTTTTCATTAGAATTAACTAAAATGTTCTTGATTTTTCGTTTATATTACGGAGGGAAGATGTACACGTAAAACCGCTCTAATCCGGCTGAAACGTCGATATATGCAATAAAACCCGAATTTATCCCCTTTTCAATATCCTACTCAGTATTTTAACGAGAAACAAATAGATGATTGAAAATGAAGTATTTAAGGTTATCTTCTAAACAATTATGTGTTTTCACCATTTTTATCGTATATATAATGAATTAATACCCATAGACTGAAAATTCACAAAAACGTGGAAAAACGGCAAAATATTGCCTAATTCGATGATATTTTGTTTAAATCACATAAAGGAGAAGGGGATGATAAACGTCAAAATATTGCTAAATTCGATGATTTTTCGTACGAAACAAAATGCAAGAAAACTTGCTTAAAATGCAATATTATGCGAAATTCTGAGATTTCAAGGCCAAATCACATATCGTAATACTACATGAAATAGTATCGAAATATTGGTAAAAATGAATATATTTACGTAATATCAAACTACATGATTAACGTGAAAAAGTCACTATTTTACCAAATTTGAGGATTTTAACTTCAAATCATTAAGCGAGGTTTCGTATTATTTAGATCCAAGAAAAGACATATGACAATGTTGTTTCCAATACAAATGATAAAAAAACAATGTGTTTTCATTAGAATTGACTAAAATGTTCTTGATTTTCCGTTTATATTACTGAGGGAAGATGTACACGTAAAACCGCTCTAATCCGGCTGAAACGTCGATATATGCAATAAAAACCGAACTTCTCCCCTTTTCAATATCTTACTCAGTATTTTAACGAGAAACAAATAGATGATTGAAAATGAAGTATTTAAGGTTATCATCTAATCAATTATGTGTTTGCATCATTTTTATCGTATATATATGAATTAATACCAATAGACTGAAAATTCACAAAAACGTGGAAAACGGCAAAATATTGCCTAATTCGATGATATTTTGTTTAAATCACATAAAGGAAAAGGGGATGATAAACGTCAAAATATGGCTAAATTCGATGATTTTTCGTACGAAACAAAATGCAAGAAAACTTGCTTAAAATGCAATATTATGCGAAATTCTGAGATTTCAAGGCCAAATCACATATCGTAATACTACATGAAATAGTATCGAAATATTGGTAAAAATGAATATATTTACGTAATATCAAACTACATGATTAACGTGAAAAAGTCACTATTTTACCAAATTTGAGGATTTTAACTTCAAATCATTGAGCGAGGTTTCGTATTATTTAGATCCAAGAAAAGACATATGACAATGTTGTTTCCAATACAAATGATAAAAAACAATGTGTTTTCATTAGAATTAACTAAAATGTTCCTGATTTTTCGTTTATATTACGGAGGGAAGATGTACACGTAAAACCGCTCTAATCCGGCTGAAACGTCGATATATGCAATAAAAACCGAACTTCTCCCCTTTTCAATATCTTACTCAGTATTTTAACGAGAAACAAATAGATGATTGAAAATGAAGTATTTAAGGTTATCTTCTAAACAATTATGTGTTTGCATCATTTTTATCGTATATATAATGAATTAATACCCATAGACTGAAAATTCACAAAAACGTGGAAAAACGGCAAAATATTGCCTAATTCGATGATATTTTGTTTAAATCACATAAAGGAGAAGGGGATGATAAACGTCAAAATATTGCTAAATTCGATGATTTTTCGTACGAAACAAAATGCAAGAAAACTTGCTTAAAATACAATATTATGCGAAATTCTGAGATTTGAAGGCCAAATCACATATCGTAATACTACATGAAATAGTATCGAAATATTGGTAAAAATGAATATATTTACGTAATATCAAACTACATGATTAACGTGTAAAAAAGTCACTATTTTACCATATTTGAGGATTTTAACTTCAAATCATTGAGCGAGGTTTCGTATTATTTAGATCCAAGAAAAGACATATGACAATGTTGTTTCCAATACAAATGATAAAAAAAAACAATGTATTTTCAATAGAATTAACTAAAATGTTCTTGATTTTTAGTTTATATTACGGTGGGAAGATGTACACGTAAAACCGCTCTTATCCGGCTGAAACGTCGATATATGCAATAAAAACCGAACTTCTCCCCCTTTCAATATCTTACTCAGTATTTTAACGAGAAACAAATAGATGATTGAAAATGAAGTATTTAAGGTTATCATCTAATCAATTATGTGTTTGCATCACTTTTATCGTATATATATGAATTAATACCCATAGACTGAAAATTCACAAAAACGTGGAAAACGGCAAAATATTGCCTAATTCGATGATATTTTGTTTAAATCACATAAAGGAAAAGGGGATGATAAACGTCAAAATATTGCTAAATTCGATGATTTTTCGTACGAAACAAAATGCAAGAAAACTTGCTTAAAATGCAATATTATGCGAAATTCTGAGATTTGAAGGCCAAATCACATATCGTAATACTACATGAAATAGTATCGATATATTGGTAAAAATGAGTATATTTACGTAATATCAAACTACATGATTAACGTGAAAAAGTAACTATTTTACCATCTTTGAGGATTTTAACTTCAAATCATTGAGCGAGGTTTCGTATTATTTCGATCCAAGAAAAGACATATGACAATGTTGTTTCCAATACAAATGATAAAAAACAATGTGTTTTCATTAGAATTAACTAAAATGTTCTTGATTTTTCGTTTATATTACGGAGGGAAGATGTACACGTAAAACCGCTCTAATCCGGCTGAAACGTCGATATATGCAATAAAACCCGAATTTATCCCCTTTTCAATATCCTACTCAGTATTTTAACGAGAAACAAATAGATGATTGAAAATGAAGTATTTAAGGTTATCTTCTAAACAATTATGTGTTTTCACCATTTTTATCGTATATATAATGAATTAATACCCATAGACTGAAAATTCACAAAAACGTGGAAAAACGGCAAAATATTGCCTAATTCGATGATATTTTGTTTAAATCACATAAAGGAGAAGGGGATGATAAACGTCAAAATATTGCTAAATTCGATGATTTTTCGTACGAAACAAAATGCAAGAAAACTTGCTTAAAATGCAATATTATGCGAAATTCTGAGATTTCAAGGCCAAATCACATATCGTAATACTACATGAAATAGTATCGAAATATTGGTAAAAATGAATATATTTACGTAATATCAAACTACATGATTAACGTGAAAAAGTCACTATTTTACCAAATTTGAGGATTTTAACTTCAAATCATTGAGCGAGGTTTCGTATTATTTAGATCCAAGAAAAGACATATGACAATGTTGTTTCCAATACAAATGATAAAAAAACAATGTGTTTTCATTAGAATTGACTAAAATGTTCTTGATTTTCCGTTTATATTACTGAGGGAAGATGTACACGTAAAACCGCTCTAATCCGGCTGAAACGTCGATATATGCAATAAAAACCGAACTTCTCCCCTTTTCAATATCTTACTCAGTATTTTAACGAGAAACAAATAGATGATTGAAAATGAAGTATTTAAGGTTATCATCTAATCAATTATGTGTTTGCATCATTTTTATCGTATATATATGAATTAATACCAATAGACTGAAAATTCACAAAAACGTGGAAAACGGCAAAATATTGCCTAATTCGATGATATTTTGTTTAAATCACATAAAGGAAAAGGGGATGATAAACGTCAAAATATGGCTAAATTCGATGATTTTTCGTACGAAACAAAATGCAAGAAAACTTGCTTAAAATGCAATATTATGCGAAATTCTGAGATTTCAAGGCCAAATCACATATCGTAATACTACATGAAATAGTATCGAAATATTGGTAAAAATGAATATATTTACGTAATATCAAACTACATGATTAACGTGAAAAAGTCACTATTTTACCAAATTTGAGGATTTTAACTTCAAATCATTGAGCGAGGTTTCGTATTATTTAGATCCAAGAAAAGACATATGACAATGTTGTTTCCAATACAAATGATAAAAAAACAATGTGTTTTCATTAGAATTAACTAAAATGTTCCTGATTTTTCGTTTATATTACGGAGGGAAGATGTACACGTAAAACCGCTCTAATCCGGCTGAAACGTCGATATATGCAATAAAAACCGAACTTCTCCCCTTTCAATATCTTACTCAGTATTTTAACGAGAAACAAATAGATGATTGAAAATGAAGTATTTAATGTTATCTTCTAAACAATTATGTGTTTGCATCATTTTTATCGTATATATAATGAATTAATACCCATAGACTGAAAATTCACAAAAACGTGGAAAAACGGCAAAATATTGCCTAATTCGATGATATTTTGTTTAAATCACATAAAGGAGAAGGGGATGATAAACGTCAAAATATTGCTAAATTCGATGATTTTTCGTACGAAACAAAATGCAAGAAAACTTGCTTAAAATGCAATATTATGCGAAATTCTGAGATTTCAAGGCCAAATCACATATCGTATTACTACATGAAATAGTATCGAAATATTGGTAAAAATGAATATATTTACGTAATATCAAACTACATGATTAACGTGAAAAAGTCACTATTTTACCAAATTTGAGGATTTTAACTTCAAATCATTGAGCGAGGTTTCGTATTATTTAGATCCAAGAAAAGACATATGACAATGTTGTTTCCAATACAAATGATAAAAAAAACAATGTGTTTTCATTAGAATTGACTAAAATGTTCTTGATTTTCCGTTTATATTACTGAGGGAAGATGTACACGTAAAACCGCTCTAATCCGGCTGAAACGTCGATATATGCAATAAAAACCGAACTTCTCCCCTTTTCAATATCTTACTCAGTATTTTAACGAGAAACAAATAGATGATTGAAAATGAAGTATTTAAGGTTATCATCTAATCAATTATGTGTTTGCATCATTTTTATCGTATATATATGAATTAATTCCAATAGACTGAAAATTCACAAAAACGTGGAAAACGGCAAAATATTGCCTAATTCGATGATATTTTGTTTAAATCACATAAAGGAAAAGGGGATGATAAACGTCAAAATATTGCTAAATTCGATGATTTTTCGTACGAAACAAAATGCAAGAAAACTTGCTTAAAATGCAATATTATGCGAAATTCTGAGATTTCAAGGCCAAATCACATATCGTAATACTATATGAAATAGTATCGAAATATTGGTAAAAATAAATATATTTATGTAATATCAAACTACATGATTAACGTGAAAAAGTCACTATTTTACCAAATTTGAGGATTTTAACTTCAAATCATTGAGCGAGGTTTCGTATTATTTAGATCCAAGAAAAGACATATGACAATGTTGTTTCCAATACAAATGATAAAAAAACAATGTGTTTTCATTAGAATTGACTAAAATGATCTTGATTTTCCGTTTATATTACTGAGGGAAGATGTACACGTAAAACCGCTCTAATCCGGCTGAAACGTCGATATATGCAATAAAAACCGAACTTCTCCCCCTTTCAATATCTTACTCAGTATTTTAACGAGAAACAAATAGATGATTGAAAATGAAGTATTTAAGGTTATCATCTAATCAATTATGTGTTTGCATCACTTTTATCGTATATATATGAATTAATACCCATAGACTGAAAATTCACAAAAACGTGGAAAAACGGCAAAATATTGCCTAATTCGATGATATTTTGTTTAAATCACATAAAGGAGAAGGGGATGATAAACGTCAAAATATTGCTAAATTCGATGATTTTTCGTACGAAACAAAATGCAAGAAAACTTGCTTAAAATGCAATATTATGCGAAATTCTGAGATTTCAAGGCCAAATCACATATCGTATTACTACATGAAATAGTATCGAAATATTGGTAAAAATGAATATATTTACGTAATATCAAACTACATGATTAACGTGAAAAAGTCACTATTTTACCAAATTTGAGGATTTTAACTTCAAATCATTGAGCGAGGTTTCGTATTATTTAGATCCAAGAAAAGACATATGACAATGTTGTTTCCAATACAAATGATAAAAAAACAATGTGTTTTCATTAGAATTGACTAAAATGTTCTTGATTTTCCGTTTATATTACTGAGGGAAGATGTACACGTAAAACCGCTCTAATCCGGCTGAAACGTCGATATATGCAATAAAAACCGAACTTCTCCCCTT
>NW_027190559.1:0-33814 GCF_040958095.1 Procambarus clarkii
TGGTGATGGTGTTGGGAGTGGTGTTGGTGTTGGGAGTGGTGATGTTGGGAGTGGTGTTGGTGAAAGGGAGTGGTTGTGGTGTTGGGAGTAGTGTTGGTATAGGGAGTGGTGGTGGTGTTGGGAGTGGTGTATGTGATGGGAATGGTTGTGGTGTTGGAAGTGGTGGTGGTGTTGGTGTTGGGAGTAGTGTTGGTGTTGGGAGTGGTGTTGGTGTTGGGAGTGGTGGTGGTGTTGGGAGTGGTGGTGGTGTTGGGAGTGGTGTTGGTGTTGGGAGTGGTGGTGGTGTTGGGAGTGGTGATGGTGTTGGGAGTGGTGGTGGTGTTGAGTGTGGTGGTGGTGTTGGGAGTGGTGATGGTGTTGCGAATGGTGTTGGTGTTGGGAGTGGTGGTGTTGGGAGTGGTGGTGTTGGGAGTGGTGGTGTTCGAAGTGGTGTTGGTGATGGGAGTGGTTGTGGTATTGGGAGTGGTGTTGGTGATGGGAATGGTTGTGGTGTTGGGAGAGGTTGTGGTGTTGGGAGTGGTGGTGGTGTTGGTGTTGGGAGTGGTGTTGGTGTTGGGATTGGTGTTAGGAGTGGTGGTGGTGTTGGGAGTAGTGTTGGTGTTGGGAGTGGTGTTGGTGTTGGGAGTGGTGATGGTGCTGGGAGTGGTGGTGGTATTGGGAGTGGTGATGGTGTTGGGAGTGGTGGTGGTGTTGGGAGTGGTGGTGGTGTTGGTATTGGGAGTGGTGGTGTTGGTATTAGGAATGGTGTTGGTGTTAGGAGTAGTGTTGGTGTAAAGAGTGGTTGTGGTGTTGTAAGTGGTGGTGGTGTTGGTGTTGGGAGTAGTGTTGGTGTTGGGAGTGGTGTTGGTGTTGGGAATGGTGGTGGTGTTGGGAGTGGTGGTGGTGTTGGGAGTGGTGTTGGTGTTGAGAGTGGTGTTTGCATTGGGAGTGGTGGTGGTGTTGGGAATGGTGGTGGTCTTGGGTGTGGTGGTGGTGGTGTTGGGAGTGGTGATGGTGTTGGGAGTGGTGTTGGTGTTGGGAGTGGTGATGTTGGGAGTGGTGTTGGTGAAAGGGAGTGGTTGTGGTGTTGGGAGTAGTGTTGGTATAGGGAGTGGTGGTGGTGTTGGGAGTGGTGTATGTGATGGGAATGGTTGTGGTGTTGGAAGTGGTGGTGGTGTTGGTGTTGGGAGTAGTGTTGGTGTTGGGAGTGGTGTTGGTGTTGGGAGTGGTGGTGGTGTTGGGAGTGGTGGTGGTGTTGGGAGTGGTGTTGGTGTTGGGAGTGGTGGTGGTGTTGGGAGTGGTGATGGTGTTGGGAGTGGTGGTGGTGTTGAGTGTGGTGGTGGTGTTGGGAGTGGTGATGGTGTTGCGAATGGTGTTGGTGTTGGGAGTGGTGGTGTAGGGAGTGGTGGTGTTGGGAGTGGTGGTGTTCGAAGTGGTGTTGGTGATGGGAGTGGTTGTGGTATTGGGAGTGGTGTTGGTGATGGGAATGGTTGTGGTGTTGGGAGAGGTTGTGGTGTTGGGAGTGGTGGTGGTGTTGGTGTTGGGAGTGGTGTTGGTGTTGGGATTGGTGTTAGGAGTGGTGGTGGTGTTGGGAGTAGTGTTGGTGTTGGGAGTGGTGTTGGTGTTGGGAGTGGTGATGGTGCTGGGAGTGGTGGTGGTATTGGGAGTGGTGATGGTGTTGGGAGTGGTGGTGGTGTTGGGAGTGGTGGTGGTGTTGGTATTGGGAGTGGTGGTGTTGGTATTAGGAATGGTGTTGGTGTTAGGAGTAGTGTTGGTGTAAAGAGTGGTTGTGGTGTTGTAAGTGGTGGTGGTGTTGGTGTTGGGAGTAGTGTTGGTGTTGGGAGTGGTGTTGGTGTTGGGAATGGTGGTGGTGTTGGGAGTGGTGGTGGTGTTGGGAGTGGTGTTGGTGTTGGGAGTGGTGGTGGTGTTGGGAGTGGTGATGGTGTTGGGAGTGGTGATGGTGTTGCGAATGGTGTTGGTGTTGGGAGTGGTGGTGTTGGGAGTGGTGGTGTTGGAAGTGGTGTTGGTGATGGGAGTGGTTGTGGTGTTGGGAGTGGTGTTGGTGATGGGAATGGTTGTGGTGTTGGGAGAGGTTGTGGTGTTGGGAGTGGTGGTGGTGTTGGTGTTAGGAGTGGTGTTGGTGTTGGGAATGGTGTTAGGAGTGGTGGTGGTGTTGGGAGTAGTGTTGGTGTTGGGAGTGGTGTTGGTGTTGGGAGTGGTGATGGTGCTGGGAGTAGTGGTGGTATTGGGAGTGGTGATGGTGTTGGGAGTGGTGGTGGTGTTGGGAGTGGTGGTGGTGTTGGTATTGGGAGTGGTGGTGTTGGTATTAGGAATGGTGTTGGTGTTAGGAGTAGTGTTGGTGTAAAGAGTGGTTGTGGTGTTGTAAGTGGTGGTGGTGTTGGGAGTGGTGGTGGCGTTGGGAGTGGTGTTGGTGTTGGGAGTGGTGGAGGTGTTGGGAGTGGTGTTGGTGTTGGGAGTGGTGTTTGTATTGGGAGTAGTGGTAGTGTTGGGAGTGGTGGTGGTGTTGGGAGTGGTGGTGGTGTTGGGAGTGGTAGTGGTGTTGGGAGTAGTAGTGGTGTTGGGAGTGGTGTTGGTGTTGGGAGTGGTGGTGGTGTTGCGAGTGGTGTTGGTGTTTGGAGTGGTGGTGGTGTTAGGAGTGGTTTTGGTGTTGGGAGTGGTGGTGGTGTTGGGAGTGGTGGTGGTATTGGGAGTGGTGGTGGTGTTGGGAGTGGTTGTGGTGTTGGGAGTAGTGTTGGTATTGGGAGTGGTGGTGGTTTTGGGAGTAGTGTTGGTGATGGGAATGGTTGTGGTGTTGGGAGTGGTGGTGGTGTTGGGAGTGGTGGTGGTGTTTTTGTTGGGAGTGGTGTTGGTGTTGGGATTGGTGTTGGTGTTGGGAGTGGTGGTGGTGTTGGGAGTAGTGTTGGTGTTGGGAGTGGTGGTTGTGTTGGGAGTGGTGATGGTGTTGGGAGTGGTGGTGGTGTTGGGAGTGGTGATGGTGTTCGGAGTGGTGGTGGTGTTGGGAGTGGCGGTGGTGTTGGTATTGGGAGTGGTGGTGTTGGTATTGGGAGTGGTGGTGTTGGTATTGGGAATGGTGTTGGTGTAAGGAATGGTTGTGATGTTGGGAGTAGTTGTGGTGTTGGGAGTGGATGTGGTGTTTTAAGTGGTGGTGGTGTTGGGAGTGGTGGTGGCGTTGGGAATGGTGTTGGTGTTGGGAGTGGTGGTGGTGTTGGGAGTGGTGTTGGTGTTGGGAGTGGTGTTTGTGTTGGGAGTGGTGGTGGTGTTGGGAGTGGTAGTGGTGTTGGGAGTGGTGGAGGTGTTGGGAGTGGTGGTGGTGTTGGGAGTGGTGTTGGTGTTGGGAGTGGTGTTTGTATTGGGAGTGGTGGTGGTGTTGGGAGTGATGTTGGTGTTGGGAGTGGTGGTGGTGTTGGGAGTGGTGTTGGTGTTGGGAGTGGTGTTGGTGTTGGGAGTGGTGATGGTGTTGGGAGAGGTGGTGGTGTTGGGAGTGGTGATGGTGCTGGGAGTGGTGGTGGGGTTGGGAGTGGTGATAGTGTTGGGAGTGGTGTTGGTGTTGGGAGTGGTGTTTATATTGGGAGTGGTGGTGGTGTTGGGAGTGATGTTGGTGTTGGGAGTGGTGGTGGTGTTGGGAGTGGTGTTGGTGTTAGGAGTGGTGTTGGTGTTGGGAGTGGTGGTGGTGTTGGGAGAGGTTGTGGTGTTGGGAGTGGTGATGGTGCTTGGAGTGGTGGTGGTGTTGGGAGTGGTGATGGTGTTCGGAGAGGTGGTGGTGTTGGGAGTGGTGGTGGTGTTGGTATAGGGAGTGGTGGTGTTGGTATTAGGAATGGTGTTGGTGTTAGGAGTAGTGTTGGTGTAAAGAGTGGTTGTGGTGTTGTAAGTGGTGGTGGTGTTGGGAGTGGTGTTGGTGTAGGAAGTGGTGTTGTTGTTGGGAGTGGTGTTTGTATTGGGAGTGATGGTGGTGTTGGGAGTGGTGGTGGTGTTGAGAGTGGTGGTGGTATTCGGAGTGGTGGTGTTGGTATTGGAAATTGTGTTGGTGTTAGGAGTGGTGTTGGTGTAAGGAGTGGTTGTGGTGTTGGGAGTAGTGGTGGTGTTGCGAGTGGTTGTGGTGTTGTAAGTGGCGGTGGTGTTGGGATTGGTGGTGGCGTTGGGAGTGGTGTTGGGAGTGGTGGTGGTGTTGGGAGTGGTGTTGGTGTTGGGAGTGGTGTTTGTATTGGGAGTGGTGGTGGTGTTGGGAATGATGTTGGTGTTGGGAGTGGTGGTGGTGTTGTGAGTGGTGTTGGGAGTGGTGTTGGGAGTGGTGTTGGTTTTGGGAGTGGTGTTGGTGTTGAGAGTGGTGGTGGTGTTGGGAGTGGTGGTGGTGTTGGGAGTGGTGTTGGTGTTGGGAGTGGTGTTGGTATTGCGAGTGGTGGTGGTGTTGGGAGTGGTGGTGGTGTTGGGAGTGGTGGTGGTGTTGGGAGTGGTGTTGGTGTTGGGAGTGGTGTTTGCATTGGGAGTGGTGGTGGTGTTAGGAATGGTGGTGGTCTTGGGTGTGGTGGTGGTGAAGGGGGAGTGGTTGTGGTGTTGGGAGTAGTGTTGGTATAGGGAGTGGTGGTGGTGTTGGGAGTGGTGTATGTGATGGGAATTGTTGTGGTGTTGGGAGTGGTGGTGGTGTTGGTGTTGGGAGTGGTGTTGGTGTTGGGAGTGGTGTTGGTGTTGGGAGTGGTGGTGGTGTTGGGAGTGGTGTTGGTGTTGGGAGTGGTGGTGGTGTTGGGAGTGGTGATGGTGTTGGTATTGGGAGTGGTGGTGTTGGTATTAGGAATGGTGTTGGTGTTAGGAGTAGTGTTGGTGTAAAGAGTGGTTGTGGTGTTGTAAGTGGTGGTGGTGTTGGTGTTGGGAGTAGTGTTGGTGTTGGGAGTGGTGTTGGTGTTGGGAATGGTGGTGGTGTTGGGAGTGGTGGTGGTGTTGGGAGTGGTGTTGGTGTTGGGAGTGGTGGTGGTGTTGGGAGTGGTGATGGTGTTGGGAGTGGTGATGGTGTTGCGAATGGTGTTGGTGTTGGGAGTGGTGGTGTTGGGAGTGGTGGTGTTGGAAGTGGTGTTGGTGATGGGAGTGGTTGTGGTGTTGGGAGTGGTGTTGGTGATGGGAATGGTTGTGGTGTTGGGAGAGGTTGTGGTGTTGGGAGTGGTGGTGGTGTTGGTGTTGGGAGTGGTGTTGGTGTTGGGATTGGTGTTAGGAGTGGTGGTGGTGTTGGGAGTAGTGTTGGTGTTGGGAGTGGTGTTGGTGTTGGGAGTGGTGATGGTGCTGGGAGTAGTGGGGGTATTGGGAGTGGTGATGGTGTTGGGAGTGGTGGTGGTGTTGGGAGTGGTGGTGGTGTTGGTATTGGGAGTGGTGGTGTTGGTATTAGGAATGGTGTTGGTGTTAGGAGTAGTGTTGGTGTAAAGAGTGGTTGTGGTGTTGTAAGTGGTGGTGGTGTTGGGAGTGGTGGTGGCGTTGGGAGTGGTGTTGGTGTTGGGAGTGGTGGAGGTGTTGGGAGTGGTGTTGGTGTTGGGAGTGGTGTTTGTATTGGGAGTAGTGGTAGTGTTGGGAGTGGTGGTGGTGTTGGGAGTGGTGGTGGTGTTGGGAGTGGTAGTGGTGTTGGGAGTAGTAGTGGTGTTGGGAGTGGTGTTGGTGTTGGGAGTGGTGGTGGTGTTGCGAGTGGTGTTGGTGTTTGGAGTGGTGGTGGTGTTAGGAGTGGTTTTGGTGTTGGGAGTGGTGGTGGTGTTGGGAGTGGTGGTGGTATTGGGAGTGGTGGTGGTGTTGGGAGTGGTTGTGGTGTTGGGAGTAGTGTTGGTATTGGGAGTGGTGGTGGTTTGGGGAGTAGTGTTGGTGATGGGAATGGTTGTGGTGTTGGGAGTGGTGGTGGTGTTGGGAGTGGTGGTGGTGTTTTTGTTGGGAGTGGTGTTGGTGTTGGGATTGGTGTTGGTGTTGGGAGTGGTGGTGGTGTTGGGAGTAGTGTTGGTGTTGGGAGTGGTGGTTGTGTTGGGAGTGGTGATGGTGTTGGGAGTGGTGGTGGTGTTGGGAGTGGTGATGGTGTTCGGAGTGGTGGTGGTGTTGGGAGTGGCGGTGGTGTTGGTATTGGGAGTGGTGGTGTTGGTATTGGGAGTGGTGGTGTTGGTATTGGGAATGGTGTTGGTGTAAGGAATGGTTGTGGTGTTGGGAGTAGTTGTGGTGTTGGGAGTGGATGTGGTGTTTTAAGTGGTGGTGGTGTTGGGAGTGGTGGTGGCGTTGGGAATGGTGTTGGTGTTGGGAGTGGTGGTGGTGTTGGGAGTGGTGTTGGTGTTGGGAGTGGTGTTTGTGTTGGGAGTGGTGGTGGTGTTGGGAGTGGTAGTGGTGTTGGGAGTGGTGGAGGTGTTGGGAGTGGTGGTGGTGTTGGGAGTGGTGTTGGTGTTGGGAGTGGTGTTTGTATTGGGAGTGGTGGTGGTGTTGGGAGTGATGTTGGTGTTGGGAGTGGTGGTGGTGTTGGGAGTGGTGTTGGTGTTGGGAGTGGTGTTGGTGTTGGGAGTGGTGATGGTGTTGGGAGAGGTGGTGGTGTTGGGAGTGGTGATGGTGCTGGGAGTGGTGGTGGGGTTGGGAGTGGTGATAGTGTTGGGAGTGGTGTTGGTGTTGGGAGTGGTGTTTATATTGGGAGTGGTGGTGGTGTTGGGAGTGATGTTGGTGTTGGGAGTGGTGGTGGTGTTGGGAGTGGTGTTGGTGTTAGGAGTGGTGTTGGTGTTGGGAGTGGTGGTGGTGTTGGGAGAGGTTGTGGTGTTGGGAGTGGTGATGGTGCTTGGAGTGGTGGTGGTGTTGGGAGTGGTGATGGTGTTCGGAGAGGTGGTGGTGTTGGGAGTGGTGGTGGTGTTGGTATAGGGAGTGGTGGTGTTGGTATTAGGAATGGTGTTGGTGTTAGGAGTAGTGTTGGTGTAAAGAGTGGTTGTGGTGTTGTAAGTGGTGGTGGTGTTGGGAGTGGTGTTGGTGTAGGAAGTGGTGTTGTTGTTGGGAGTGGTGTTTGTATTGGGAGTGATGGTGGTGTTGGGAGTGGTGGTGGTGTTGGGAGTGGTGGTGGTATTCGGAGTGGTGGTGTTGGTATTGGAAATTGTGTTGGTGTTAGGAGTGGTGTTGGTGTAAGGAGTGGTTGTGGTGTTGGGAGTAGTGGTGGTGTTGCGAGTGGTTGTGGTGTTGTAAGTGGCGGTGGTGTTGGGATTGGTGGTGGCGTTGGGAGTGGTGTTGGGAGTGGTGGTGGTGTTGGGAGTGGTGTTGGTGTTGGGAGTGGTGTTTGTATTGGGAGTGGTGGTGGTGTTGGGAATGATGTTGGTGTTGGGAGTGGTGGTGGTGTTGTGAGTGGTGTTGGGAGTGGTGTTGGGAGTGGTGTTGGTGTTGGGAGTGGTGTTGGTGTTGAGAGTGGTGGTGGTGTTGGGAGTGGTGGTGGTGTTGGGAGTGGTGTTGGTGTTGGGAGTGGTGTTGGTATTGCGAGTGGTGGTGGTGTTGGGAGTGGTGTTGGTGTTGGGAGTGGTGGTGGTGTTGGGAGTGGTGATGGTGTTGGGAGTGGTGATGGTGTTGCGAATGGTGTTGGTGTTGGGAGTGGTGGTGTTGGGAGTGGTGGTGTTGGAAGTGGTGTTGGTGATGGGAGTGGTTGTGGTGTTGGGAGTGGTGTTGGTGATGGGAATGGTTGTGGTGTTGGGAGAGGTTGTGGTGTTGGGAGTGGTGGTGGTGTTGGTGTTGGGAGTGGTGTTGGTGTTGGGATTGGTGTTAGGAGTGGTGGTGGTGTTGGGAGTAGTGTTGGTGTTGGGAGTGGTGTTGGTGTTGGGAGTGGTGATGGTGCTGGGAGTAGTGGTGGTATTGGGAGTGGTGATGGTGTTGGGAGTGGTGGTGGTGTTGGGAGTGGTGGTGGTGTTGGTATTGGGAGTGGTGGTGTTGGTATTAGGAATGGTGTTGGTGTTAGGAGTAGTGTTGGTGTAAAGAGTGGTTGTGGTGTTGTAAGTGGTGGTGGTGTTGGGAGTGGTGTTGGTGTAGGAAGTGGTGTTGTTGTTGGGAGTGGTGTTTGTATTGGGAGTGATGGTGGTGTTGGGAGTGGTGGTGGTGTTGGGAGTGGTGGTGGTATTCGGAGTGGTGGTGTTGGTATTGGAAATTGTGTTGGTGTTAGGAGTGGTGTTGGTGTAAGGAGTGGTTGTGGTGTTGGGAGTAGTGGTGGTGTTGCGAGTGGTTGTGGTGTTGTAAGTGGCGGTGGTGTTGGGATTGGTGGTGGCGTTGGGAGTGGTGTTGGGAGTGGTGGTGGTGTTGGGAGTGGTGTTGGTGTTGGGAGTGGTGTTTGTATTGGGAGTGGTGGTGGTGTTGGGAATGATGTTGGTGTTGGGAGTGGTGGTGGTGTTGTGAGTGGTGTTGGGAGTGGTGTTGGGAGTGGTGTTGGTGTTGGGAGTGGTGTTGGTGTTGAGAGTGGTGGTGGTGTTGGGAGTGGTGGTGGTGTTGGGAGTGGTGTTGGTGTTGGGAGTGGTGTTGGTATTGCGAGTGGTGGTGGTGTTGGGAGTGGTGTTGGTGTTGGGAGTGGTGGTGGTGTTGGGAGTGGTGATGGTGTTGGGAGTGGTGATGGTGTTGCGAATGGTGTTGGTGTTGGGAGTGGTGGTGTTGGGAGTGGTGGTGTTGGAAGTGGTGTTGGTGATGGGAGTGGTTGTGGTGTTGGGAGTGGTGTTGGTGATGGGAATGGTTGTGGTGTTGGGAGAGGTTGTGGTGTTGGGAGTGGTGGTGGTGTTGGTGTTGGGAGTGGTGTTGGTGTTGGGATTGGTGTTAGGAGTGGTGGTGGTGTTGGGAGTAGTGTTGGTGTTGGGAGTGGTGTTGGTGTTGGGAGTGGTGATGGTGCTGGGAGTAGTGGTGGTATTGGGAGTGGTGATGGTGTTGGGAGTGGTGGTGGTGTTGGGAGTGGTGGTGGTGTTGGTATTGGGAGTGGTGGTGTTGGTATTAGGAATGGTGTTGGTGTTAGGAGTAGTGTTGGTGTAAAGAGTGGTTGTGGTGTTGTAAGTGGTGGTGGTGTTGGGAGTGGTGGTGGCGTTGGGAGTGGTGTTGGTGTTGGGAGTGGTGGAGGTGTTGGGAGTGGTGTTGGTGTTGGGAGTGGTGTTTGTATTGGGAGTAGTGGTAGTGTTGGGAGTGGTGGTGGTGTTGGGAGTGGTGGTGGTGTTGGGAGTGGTAGTGGTGTTGGGAGTAGTAGTGGTGTTGGGAGTGGTGTTGGTGTTGGGAGTGGTGGTGGTGTTGCGAGTGGTGTTGGTGTTTGGAGTGGTGGTGGTGTTAGGAGTGGTTTTGGTGTTGGGAGTGGTGGTGGTGTTGGGAGTGGTGGTGGTATTGGGAGTGGTGGTGGTGTTGGGAGTGGTTGTGGTGTTGGGAGTAGTGTTGGTATTGGGAGTGGTGGTGGTTTTGGGAGTAGTGTTGGTGATGGGAATGGTTGTGGTGTTGGGAGTGGTGGTGGTGTTGGGAGTGGTGGTGGTGTTTTTGTTGGGAGTGGTGTTGGTGTTGGGATTGGTGTTGGTGTTGGGAGTGGTGGTGGTGTTGGGAGTAGTGTTGGTGTTGGGAGTGGTGGTTGTGTTGGGAGTGGTGATGGTGTTGGGAGTGGTGGTGGTGTTGGGAGTGGTGATGGTGTTCGGAGTGGTGGTGGTGTTGGGAGTGGCGGTGGTGTTGGTATTGGGAGTGGTGGTGTTGGTATTGGGAGTGGTGGTGTTGGTATTGGGAATGGTGTTGGTGTAAGGAATGGTTGTGGTGTTGGGAGTAGTTGTGGTGTTGGGAGTGGATGTGGTGTTTTAAGTGGTGGTGGTGTTGGGAGTGGTGGTGGCGTTGGGAATGGTGTTGGTGTTGGGAGTGGTGGTGGTGTTGGGAGTGGTGTTGGTGTTGGGAGTGGTGTTTGTGTTGGGAGTGGTGGTGGTGTTGGGAGTGGTAGTGGTGTTGGGAGTGGTGGAGGTGTTGGGAGTGGTGGTGGTGTTGGGAGTGGTGTTGGTGTTGGGAGTGGTGTTTGTATTGGGAGTGGTGGTGGTGTTGGGAGTGATGTTGGTGTTGGGAGTGGTGGTGGTGTTGGGAGTGGTGTTGGTGTTGGGAGTGGTGTTGGTGTTGGGAGTGGTGATGGTGTTGGGAGAGGTGGTGGTGTTGGGAGTGGTGATGGTGCTGGGAGTGGTGGTGGGGTTGGGAGTGGTGATAGTGTTGGGAGTGGTGTTGGTGTTGGGAGTGGTGTTTATATTGGGAGTGGTGGTGGTGTTGGGAGTGATGTTGGTGTTGGGAGTGGTGGTGGTGTTGGGAGTGGTGTTGGTGTTAGGAGTGGTGTTGGTGTTGGGAGTGGTGGTGGTGTTGGGAGAGGTTGTGGTGTTGGGAGTGGTGATGGTGCTTGGAGTGGTGGTGGTGTTGGGAGTGGTGATGGTGTTCGGAGAGGTGGTGGTGTTGGGAGTGGTAGGTGGTGTTGGTATAGGGAGTGGTGGTGTTGGTATTAGGAATGGTGTTGGTGTTAGGAGTAGTGTTGGTGTAAAGAGTGGTTGTGGTGTTGTAAGTGGTGGTGGTGTTGGGAGTGGTGTTGGTGTAGGAAGTGGTGTTGTTGTTGGGAGTGGTGTTTGTATTGGGAGTGATGGTGGTGTTGGGAGTGGTGGTGGTGTTGGGAGTGGTGGTGGTATTCGGAGTGGTGGTGTTGGTATTGGAAATTGTGTTGGTGTTAGGAGTGGTGTTGGTGTAAGGAGTGGTTGTGGTGTTGGGAGTAGTGGTGGTGTTGCGAGTGGTTGTGGTGTTGTAAGTGGCGGTGGTGTTGGGATTGGTGGTGGCGTTGGGAGTGGTGTTGGGAGTGGTGGTGGTGTTGGGAGTGGTGTTGGTGTTGGGAGTGGTGTTTGTATTGGGAGTGGTGGTGGTGTTGGGAATGATGTTGGTGTTGGGAGTGGTGGTGGTGTTGTGAGTGGTGTTGGGAGTGGTGTTGGGAGTGGTGTTGGTGTTGGGAGTGGTGTTGGTGTTGAGAGTGGTGGTGGTGTTGGGAGTGGTGGTGGTGTTGGGAGTGGTGTTGGTGTTGGGAGTGGTGTTGGTATTGCGAGTGGTGGTGGTGTTGGGAGTGGTGTTGGTGTTGGGAGTGGTGGTGGTGTTGGGAGTGGTGATGGTGTTGGGAGTGGTGATGGTGTTGCGAATGGTGTTGGTGTTGGGAGTGGTGGTGTTGGGAGTGGTGGTGTTGGAAGTGGTGTTGGTGATGGGAGTGGTTGTGGTGTTGGGAGTGGTGTTGGTGATGGGAATGGTTGTGGTGTTGGGAGAGGTTGTGGTGTTGGGAGTGGTGGTGGTGTTGGTGTTGGGAGTGGTGTTGGTGTTGGGATTGGTGTTAGGAGTGGTGGTGGTGTTGGGAGTAGTGTTGGTGTTGGGAGTGGTGTTGGTGTTGGGAGTGGTGATGGTGCTGGGAGTAGTGGTGGTATTGGGAGTGGTGATGGTGTTGGGAGTGGTGGTGGTGTTGGGAGTGGTGGTGGTGTTGGTATTGGGAGTGGTGGTGTTGGTATTAGGAATGGTGTTGGTGTTAGGAGTAGTGTTGGTGTAAAGAGTGGTTGTGGTGTTGTAAGTGGTGGTGGTGTTGGGAGTGGTGGTGGCGTTGGGAGTGGTGTTGGTGTTGGGAGTGGTGGAGGTGTTGGGAGTGGTGTTGGTGTTGGGAGTGGTGTTTGTATTGGGAGTAGTGGTAGTGTTGGGAGTGGTGGTGGTGTTGGGAGTGGTGGTGGTGTTGGGAGTGGTAGTGGTGTTGGGAGTAGTAGTGGTGTTGGGAGTGGTGTTGGTGTTGGGAGTGGTGGTGGTGTTGCGAGTGGTGTTGGTGTTTGGAGTGGTGGTGGTGTTAGGAGTGGTTTTGGTGTTGGGAGTGGTGGTGGTGTTGGGAGTGGTGGTGGTATTGGGAGTGGTGGTGGTGTTGGGAGTGGTTGTGGTGTTGGGAGTAGTGTTGGTATTGGGAGTGGTGGTGGTTTTGGGAGTAGTGTTGGTGATGGGAATGGTTGTGGTGTTGGGAGTGGTGGTGGTGTTGGGAGTGGTGGTGGTGTTTTTGTTGGGAGTGGTGTTGGTGTTGGTGTTGGGAGTGGTGGTGGTGTTGGGAGTAGTGTTGGTGTTGGGAGTGGTGGTTGTGTTGGGAGTGGTGATGGTGTTGGGAGTGGTGGTGGTGTTGGGAGTGGTGATGGTGTTCGGAGTGGTGGTGGTGTTGGGAGTGGCGGTGGTGTTGGTATTGGGAGTGGTGGTGTTGGTATTGGGAGTGGTGGTGTTGGTATTGGGAATGGTGTTGGTGTAAGGAATGGTTGTGGTGTTGGGAGTAGTTGTGGTGTTGGGAGTGGATGTGGTGTTTTAAGTGGTGGTGGTGTTGGGAGTGGTGGTGGCGTTGGGAATGGTGTTGGTGTTGGGAGTGGTGGTGGTGTTGGGAGTGGTGTTGGTGTTGGGAGTGGTGTTTGTGTTGGGAGTGGTGGTGGTGTTGGGAGTGGTAGTGGTGTTGGGAGTGGTGGAGGTGTTGGGAGTGGTGGTGGTGTTGGGAGTGGTGTTGGTGTTGGGAGTGGTGTTTGTATTGGGAGTGGTGGTGGTGTTGGGAGTGATGTTGGTGTTGGGAGTGGTGGTGGTGTTGGGAGTGGTGTTGGTGTTGGGAGTGGTGTTGGTGTTGGGAGTGGTGATGGTGTTGGGAGAGGTGGTGGTGTTGGGAGTGGTGATGGTGCTGGGAGTGGTGGTGGGGTTGGGAGTGGTGATAGTGTTGGGAGTGGTGTTGGTGTTGGGAGTGGTGTTTATATTGGGAGTGGTGGTGGTGTTGGGAGTGATGTTGGTGTTGGGAGTGGTGGTGGTGTTGGGAGTGGTGTTGGTGTTAGGAGTGGTGTTGGTGTTGGGAGTGGTGGTGGTGTTGGGAGAGGTTGTGGTGTTGGGAGTGGTGATGGTGCTTGGAGTGGTGGTGGTGTTGGGAGTGGTGATGGTGTTCGGAGAGGTGGTGGTGTTGGGAGTGGTGGTGGTGTTGGTATAGGGAGTGGTGGTGTTGGTATTAGGAATGGTGTTGGTGTTAGGAGTAGTGTTGGTGTAAAGAGTGGTTGTGGTGTTGTAAGTGGTGGTGGTGTTGGGAGTGGTGTTGGTGTAGGAAGTGGTGTTGTTGTTGGGAGTGGTGTTTGTATTGGGAGTGATGGTGGTGTTGGGAGTGGTGGTGGTGTTGGGAGTGGTGGTGGTATTCGGAGTGGTGGTGTTGGTATTGGAAATTGTGTTGGTGTTAGGAGTGGTGTTGGTGTAAGGAGTGGTTGTGGTGTTGGGAGTAGTGGTGGTGTTGCGAGTGGTTGTGGTGTTGTAAGTGGCGGTGGTGTTGGGATTGGTGGTGGCGTTGGGAGTGGTGTTGGGAGTGGTGGTGGTGTTGGGAGTGGTGTTGGTGTTGGGAGTGGTGTTTGTATTGGGAGTGGTGGTGGTGTTGGGAATGATGTTGGTGTTGGGAGTGGTGGTGGTGTTGTGAGTGGTGTTGGGAGTGGTGTTGGGAGTGGTGTTGGTGTTGGGAGTGGTGTTGGTGTTGAGAGTGGTGGTGGTGTTGGGAGTGGTGGTGGTGTTGGGAGTGGTGTTGGTGTTGGGAGTGGTGTTGGTATTGCGAGTGGTGGTGGTGTTGGGAGTGGTGGTGGTGTTGGGAGTGGTGGTGGTGTTGGGAGTGGTGTTGGTGTTGGGAGTGGTGTTTGCATTGGGAGTGGTGGTGGTGTTGGGAGTGGTGTTGGTGTTGGGAGTGGTGGTGGTGTTGGGAGTGGTGATGGTGTTTGGATTGGTGGTGGTGTTGGGAGTGGTGATGGTGTTTTGAGTGGTGGTGGTGTTGGGAGTGGTGATGGTGTTGCGAATGGTGTTGGTGACGGGAGTGGTTGTGGTGTTGGGAGTAGTGTTGGTATTGGGAGTGGTGGTAGTGTTGGGAGTGGTGGTGGTGTTGGTGTTGGGATTGAAGTTGGTGTTGGGAGTGGTGTTGGGAGTGGTGTGATGTTGGGAGTTGTGTTGGTGTTGGGAGTGGTGGTAGTGTTGGGAGTGGTGATGGTGTTGGGAGTGGTGGTGGTGTTGGGAGTGATGATGTTGTTCGGAGTGGTGGTGGTGTTGGGAGTGGTGGTGGTGTTGGTATTGGGAGTGGTGGTGTTGGTATTGGGAATGGTGTTGGTGTTAGGAGTAGTGTTGGTGTAAATAGTAATTGTAGTGTTGTAAGTGGTGGTGGTGTTGGGAGTGGTGTTGGTGTAGGGAGTGGTGTTGGTGTTGGGAGTGGTGTTTGTATTGGGAGTGATGGTGGTGTTGGGAGTGGTGGTGGTGTTGGGAGTGGTGGTAGTATTCGGAGTGGTGGTGTTGGTATTGGAAATCGTGTTGGTTTTTAGAGTGGTGTTGGTGTAAGGAGTGGTTGCGGTGTTGGGAGTAGTGGTGGTGTTGGGAGTGAATGTGGTGTTGTAAGTGGTGGTGGTGTTGGGAGTGGTGGTGGCGTTCGGAGTGGGGTTGGTGTTGGGAGTGGTGGTGGTGATGAGAGTAGTGTTTGTGTTGGGAGTGGTGTTTGTATTGGGAGTGGTGGTGGTGTTGGGAGTGGAAGTGGTGTTGGGAGTGGTGGTGGTGTTGGGAGTGGCAGTGGTGTTGGGAGTAGTGGTGGTGTTGGGAGTGGTGTTGGTGTTGGGAGTAGTGGTGGTGTTGGGAGTGGTGTTGGTGTTGGGAGTGGTGTTGGTGTTGGGAGTGGTTTTGGTGTTGGGAGTGGTGGTGGTGTTGGGAGTGGTGGTGGTATTGGGAGTGGTGGTGGTGTTGGGAGTGGTTGTGATGTTGGGAGTAGTGTTGGTATTGGGAGTGGTGGTGGTGTTGGGAGTGGTGTTGGTGATGGGAATGGTTGTGGTGTTGGGAGTGGTGGTGGTGTTGGGAGTGGTGGTGGTGTTTATGTTGGGAATGGTGCTGGTGTTGGGAGTGGTGGTGTTGGTGTTAGGAGTGGTGTTGGTGTTGGGAATGCTGGTAATGTTCTGAGTGGTGTTGGGAGTAGTGGTGGTGTTGTGGGTAGTGGTAATGGTGTTGGGAGTGGTGGTGGTGTTGGGAGTGATGGTGGTGTGTGTGTTGGGAGTGGTGGTAGTGTTGGGAGTGGTTCTGGTGTTGAGAGTGGTGGTGGTGGTTGTGGTGTTGGGAGTTGTGGTGGTGTTGGGAGAGGTGGTGGTGTTTTGAGTGGTGTTGGTATTGGGAGTGGTTGTGGTGTTGGGAGTGGTTATGGTGTTGGGAGTGGTTTGGTGTTGGGAGTGCTTGTGGTGTTGGGAGTGGTGTTGGTGTTGGGAGTGGTGTTGGTGTTGGGAGTGGTGTTGTTGGAAGTAGTGATTTTGTTGGGAGTGGTGGTGGTGTTGGGAGTGGTGATGGTGTTTTGAGTGGTGGTGGTGTTGGGAGTGGTGATGGTGTTGCGAATGGTGTTGGTGTTGGGAGTGGTGGTGTTGGGAGTGGTGGTGTTGGGAGTGGTGGTGGTGTTGGGAGTGGTGGTGATGGGAGTGGTGTTGGTGATTGGAGTGGTTGTGGTGTTGGGAGTAGTGTTGGTATTGGGAGTGGTGGTGGTGTTGGGAGTGGTGTTGGTGATGGGAATGGTTGTGGTGTTGGGAGTGGTGGTGGTGTTGGGGGTTGTTGTGGTGTTGTAAGTGGTGGTGGTGTTGGAAGTAGTGGTGGCGTTGGGAGTGGTGTTGGTGTTGGGAGTGGTGGTGGTGTTTGGAGTGGTGTTGGTGTTGGGAGTGGTGTTTGTATTGGGAGTGGTGGTGGTGTTGGGAGTGATGTTGGTGTTGAGAGTGGTGTTGGTGTTGGGATTGGTGTTGGTGTTGGGAGTGGTGGTGGTGTTGGGAGTGGTGGTGGTGTTGGGAGTGGTGTTGGTGTTGGGAGTGGTGTTTGAATTGGGAGTGGTGGTGGTATTGGGAGTGATGTTGGTGTTGGGAGTGGTGGTGGTGTTGGGAGTGGTGTTGGGAGTGGTGTTGGGAGTGGTGTTGGTGTTGAGAGTGGTGGTGGTGTTGGGAGTGGTGGTGGTGTTGGGAGGGGTGTTGGTGTTGGGAGTGGTGTTGGTATTGGGAGTGGTGGTGGTGTTGGGAGAGGTTGTGGTGTTGGGAGTGGTGATGGTGCTGGAAGTGGTGGTGGTGTTGGGAGTAGTGATGGTGTTCGGAGTGGTGGTGGTGTTGGGAGTGGTGGTGGTGTTGGGAGTGGTGGTGGTGTTTTAATTGGGAGTGGTGGTGTTGGTATTAGGAATGGTGTTGGTGTTAGGAGTAGTGTTGGTGTAAAGAGTGGTTGTGGTGTTGTAAGTGGTGGTGGTGTTGGGAGTGGTGTTGGTGTAGGAAGTGGTGTTGTTGTTGGGAGTGGTGTTTGTATTGGGAGTGATGGTGGTGTTGGGAGTGGTGGTGGTGTTTGGAGTGGTGGTGGTATTCGGAGTGGTGGTGTTGGTATTGGAAATCGTGTTGGTGTTAGGAGTGGTGTTGGTGTAAGGAGTGGTTGTGGTGTTAGGAGTAGTGGTGGTGTTGGGAGTGGTTGTGGTGTTGTAAGTGGTGGTGGTGTTGGGATTGGTGGTGGCGTTGGGAGTGGTGTTGGTGTTGGGAGTGGTGGTGGTGTTGGGAGTGGTGTTGGTGTTGGGAGTGGTGGTGATGTTGGGAGTGGTGGTGATGTTGGGAGTGGTGGTGGTGTTGGGAGTAGTGTTGGTGTTGGGAGTGGTGTTTGTATTGGGAATGGTGGTGGTGTTGGGAGTGATGTTGGTGTTGGGAGTGGTGTTGGTGTTGGGAGTGGTGTTGGTGTTGGGAGTGGTGGTGGTGTTGGGGGTGGTGGTGGTGTTGGGAGTGTTGTTGGTGTTGGGAGTGGTGTTTGTATTGGGAGTGATGGTGGTGTTGGGAGTGGTGGTGGTGTTTGGAGTGGTGGTGGTATTCGGAGTGGTGGTGTTGGTATTGGAAATCGTGTTGGTGTTAGGAGTGGTGTTGGTGTAAGGAGTGGTTGTGGTGTTGGGAGTAGTGGTGGTGTTGGGAGTGGTTGTGGTGTTGTAAGTGGTGGTGGTGTTGGGATTGGTGGTGGCGTTGGGAGTGGTGTTGGTGTTGGGAGTGGTGGTGGTGTTGGGAGTGGTGTTGGTGTTGGGAGTGGTGGTGATGTTGGGAGTGGTGGTGGTGTTGGGAGTAGTGTTGGTGTTGGGAGTGGTGTTTGTATTGGGAATGGTGGTGGTGTTGGGAGTGATGTTGGTGTTGGGAGTGGTGTTGGTGTTGGGAGTGGTGTTGGTGTTGGGAGTGGTGGTGGTGTTGGGGGTGGTGGTGGTGTTGGGAGTGTTGTTGGTGTTGGGAGTGGTGTTTGTATTGGGAGTGGTGGTGGTGTTGGGAGTGATGTTGGTGTTGGGAGTGGTGGTGGTGTTGGGAGTGGGGTTAGGAGTGGTGTTGGTGTTGGGAGTGGTGTTGGTGTTGAGAGTGGTGGTGGTGTTGGGAGTGGTGGTGCTGTTGGGAGTGGTGTTGGTGTTGGGAGTGGTGTTGGTATTGGGAGTGGTGGTGGTGTTGGGAGTGGTGGTGGTGTTGGGAGTGGTGGTGGTGTTGGGAGTGGTGTTGGTGTTGAGAGTGGTGTTTGCATTGGGAGTGGTGGTGGTGTTGGGAATGGTGGTGGTCTTGGGTGTGGTGGTGGTGGTGTTGGGAGTGGTGTTGGTGTTGGGAGTGGTGTTGGTGTTGGGAGTGGTGATGTTGGGAGTGGTGTTGGTGAAAGGGAGTGGTTGTGGTGTTGGGAGTAGTGTTGGTATAGGGAGCGGTGGTGGTGTTGGGAGTGGTGTATGTGATGGGAATGGTTGTGGTGTTGGAAGTGGTGGTGGTGTTGGTGTTGGGAGTAGTGTTGGTGTTGGGAGTGGTGTTGGTGTTGGGAGTGGTGGTGGTGTTGGGAGTGGTGGTGGTGTTGGGAGTGGTGTTGGTGTTGGGAGTGGTGGTGGTGTTGGGAGTGGTGATGGTGTTTGGATTGGTGGTGGTGTTGGGAGTGGTGATGGTGTTTTGAGTGGTGGTGGTGTTGGGAGTGGTGATGGTGTTGCGAATGGAGTTGGTGTTGGGAGTGGTGGTGTTGGGAATGGTGGTGGTGTTGGGAGTGGTGGTGTTGGTAGTGGTATTGGTGATGGGAGTGGTTGTGGTGTTGGGAGTAGTGTTGGTATTGGGAGTGGTGGTGGTGTTGGGAGTGGTGTTGATGATGGGAATGGTTGTGGTGTTGGGAGTGGTGGTGGTGTAGGGAGTGGTGGTGGTGTTGGTGTTGGGATTGATGTTGGTGTTGGGAGTGGTGTGGTGTTGGGAGTAGTGTTGGTGTTGGGAGTGGTGGTGGTGTTGGGAGTGGTGTTGGTGTTGGGAGTGGTGTTGGTATTGGGAGTGGTGGTGGTGTTGGGAGTGGTGGTGGTGTTGGGAGTAGTGGTGGTGTTGGCAGTGGTGTTGGTGTTGGGAGTGGTGTTTGCATTGGGAGTGGTGGTGGTGTTGGGAATGGTGGTGGTCTTGGGTGTGGTGGTGGTGGTGTTGGGAGTGGTGTTGGAGTTGGGAGAGGTGTTTGTGTTGGGAGTGGTGGTGGTGTTGGGAGTGGTAGTGGTGTTGGGAGTGGTTGTGGTGTTGGGAGTGGTGTTGGTGTTGGGAGTGGTGTTTGTATTGGGAGTGATGGTGGTGTTGGGAGTGGTGGTGGTGTTGGGAGTGGTGGTGGTATTCGGAGTGGTGGTGTTGGTATTGGAAATCGTGTTGGTTTTTAGAGTGGTGTTGGTGTAAGGAGTGGTTGCGGTGTTGGGAGTAGTGGTGGTGTTGGGAGTGAATGTGGTGTTGTAAGTGGTGGTGGTGTTGGGAGTGGTGGTGGCGTTCGGAGTGGGGTTGGTGTTGGGAGTGGTGGTGGTGATGGGAGTAGTGTTTGTGTTGGGAGTGGTGTTTGTATTGGGAGTGGTGGTGGTGTTGGGAGTGGAAGTGGTGTTGGGAGTGGTGGTGGTGTTGGGAGTGGTAGTGGTGTTGGGAGTAGTGGTAGGTGTTGGGAGTGGTGTTGGTGTTGGGAGTAGTGGTGGTGTTGGGAGTGGTGTTGGTGTTGGGAGTGGTGTTGGTGTTGGGAGTGGTTTTGGTGTTGGGAGTGGTGGTGGTGTTGGGAGTGGTGGTGGTATTGGGAGTGGTGGTGGTGTTGGGAGTGGTTGTGATGTTGGGAGTAGTGTTGGTATTGGGAGTGGTGGTGGTGTTGGGAGTGGTGTTGGTGATGGGAATGGTTGTGGTGTTGGGAGTGGTGGTGGTGTTGGGAGTGGTGGTGGTGTTTATGTTGGGAATGGTGCTGGTGTTGGGAGTGGTGGTGTTGGTGTTAGGAGTGGTATTGGTGTTGGGAATGCTGGTGGTGTTCTGAGTGGTGTTGGGAGTAGTGGTGGTGTTGTGGGTAGTGGTGATGGTGTTGGGAGTGGTGGTGGTGTTGGGAGTGATGGTGGTGTTGGTGTTGGGAGTGGTGGTAGTGTTGGGAGTGGTTCTGGTGTTGAGAGTGGTGGTGGTGGTTGTGGTGTTGGGAGTTGTGGTGGTGTTGAGAGTGGTGGTGGTGTTTTGAGTGGTGTTGGTATTGGGAGTGGTGATGGTGTTGCGAATGGTGTTGGTGTTGGGAGTGGTGGTGTTGGGAGTGGTGGTGTTGGGAGTGGTGGTGGTGTTGGGAGTGGTGGTGATGGGAGTGGTGTTGGTGATAGGAGTGGTTGTGGTGTTGGGAGTAGTGTTGGTATTGGGAGTGGTGGTGGTGTTGGGAGTGGTGTTGGTGATGGGAATGGTTGTGGTGTTGGGAGTGGTGGTGGTGTTGGGATTGGTGTTGGTGTTGGGATTGGTGTTGGTGTTAGGAGTGGTGGTGGTGTTGGGAGTAGTGTTGGTGTTGGGAGTGGTGGTGGTGTTGGGAGTGGTGATGGTGTTGGGAGTTGTGGTGGTGTTGGGAGTGGTGATGGTGTTTGGAGTGGTGGTGGTGTTGGGAGTGGTGGTGGTGTTGGTATTGGGAGTAGTGGTGTTGGTATTGGGAATGGTGTTGGTGTAAGGAGTGGTTGTGGTGTTGGAAGTAGTGGTGGCGTTGGGAGTGGTGTTGGTGTTGGGAGTGGTGGTGGTGTTTAGAGTGGTGTTGGTGTTGGGAGTGGTGTTTGTATTGGGAGTGGTGGTGGTGTTGGGAGTGATGTTGGTGTTGGGAGTGGTGTTGGTGTTGGGATTGGTGTTGGTGTTGGGAGTGGTGGTGGTGTTGGGAGTGGTGGTGGTGTTGGGAGTGGTGTTGGTGTTGGGAGTGGTGTTTGTATTGGGAGTGGTGGTGGTGTTGGGAATGGTGGTGGTCTTGGGTGTGGTGGTGGTGGTGTTGGGAGTGGTGTTGGTGTTGGGAGTGGTGTTTGTGTTGGGAGTGGTGGTCGTGTTGGGAGTGGTAGTGGTGTTGGGAGTGGTGGTGGTGTTGGGAGTGGTGGTGGTGTTGGGAGTGGTGTTTGTATTGGGAGTGGTGGTGGTGATGGGAGTGATGTTGGTGTTGGGAGTGGTGGTGGTGTTGGGAGTGGTGTTGGGAGTGGTGGTGATGTTGGGAGTGGTGGTGGTGCTGGTATTGGAAATCGTGTTGGTGTTAGGAGTGGTGTTGGTGTAAACAGTGGTTGTGGTGTTGGGAGTAGTGGTGGTGTTGGGAGTGGTTGTGGTGTTGGGAGTGGTGTTGGTGTTGGGAGTGGTGTTGGTGTTGGGAGTGGTGGTGGTGTTGGGAGAGGTTGTGGTGTTGGGAGTGGTGGTGGTGTTGGGAGTGGTGGTGGTGTTGGGAGTGGTGTTGGTGTTGGGAGTGGTGGTGGAGTTGGGAGTGGTGATGGTGTTTGGATTGGTGGTGGTGTTGGGAGTGGTGATGGTGTTTTGAGTGGTGGTGGTGTTGGGAGTGGTGATGGTGTTGCGAATGGAGTTGGTGTTGGGAGTGGTGGTGTTGGGAATGGTGGTGGTGTTGGGAGTGGTGGTGTTGGTAGTGGTATTGGTGATGGGAGTGGTTGTGGTGTTGGGAGTAGTGTTGGTATTGGGAGTGGTGGTGGTGTTGGGAGTGGTGTTAGTGATGGGAATGGTTGTGGTGTTGGGAGTGGTGATGGTGTTGGGAGTGGTGGTGGTGTTGGTATTGGAAATTGTGTTGGTGTTAGGAGAGGTGTTGGTGTAAGGAGTGGTTGTGGTGTTGGGATTAGTGGTGGTGTTGGGAGTGGTTGTGGTGTTGTAAGTGGTGGTGGTGTTGGGATTGGTGGTGGCGTTGGGAGTGGTGTTGGGAGTGGTGGTGGTGTTGGGAGTGGTGTTGGTGTTGAGAGTGGTGGTGATGTTGGGAGTGGTGGTGGTGTTGGGAGTGGTGTTGGTGTTGGGAGTGGTGTTTGTATTGGGAGTGGTGGTGGTGTTGGGAGTGATGTTGGTGTTGGGAGTGGTGTTGGTGTTGGGAGTGGTGTTGGTGTTGGGAGTGGTGGTGGTGTTGGGAGTGGTGGTGGTGTTGGGAGTGGTGTTGGTGTTGGGAGTGGTGTTTGTATTGGGAGTGGTGGTGGTGTTGGGAGTGATGTTGGTGTTGGGAGTGGTGGTGGTGTTGTGAGTGGTGTTGGGAGTGGTGTTGGTGTTGGGAGTGGTGTTGGTGTTGAGAGTGGTGGTGGTGTTGGGAGTGGTGTTGGTATTGGGAGTGGTGGTGGTGTTGGGAGTGGTGGTGGTGTTGGGTGTGGTGTTGGTGTTGGGAGTGGTGTTTGCATTGGGAGTGGTGGTGGTGTTGGGAATGGTGGTAGTCTTGGGTGTGGTGGTGGTGGTGTTGGGAGTGGTGTTGGTGTTGGGAGTGGTGTTGGTGTTGGGAGTGGTGTTGGTGAAGGGGGAGTGGTTGTGGTGTTGGGAGTAATGTTGGTATAGGGACTGGTGGTGGTGTTGGGAGTGGTGTATGTGATGGGAATTGTTGTGGTGTTGGGAGTGGTGGTGGTGTTGGTGTTGGGAGTGGTGTTGGTGTTGGGAGTGGTGTTGGTGTTGGGAGTGGTGGTGGTGTTGGGAGTGGTGGTGGTGTTGGGAGTGGTGTTGGTGTTGGGAGTGGTGGTGGTGTTGGGAGTGGTGATGGTGCTGGGAGTGGTGGTGGTGTTGGGAGTAGTGATGGTGTTCGGAGTGGTGGTGGTGTTGGGAGTGGTGGTGGTGTTGGAATTGGGAGTGGTGGTGTTGGTATTAGGAATGGTGTTGGTGTTAGGAGTAGTGTTGGTGTAAAGAGTGGTTGTGGTGTTGTAAGTGGTGGTGGTGTTGGGAGTGGTGTTGGTGTAGGAAGTGGTGTTGTTGTTGGGAGTGGTGTTTGTATTGGGAGTGATGGTGGTGTTGGGAGTGGTGGTGGTGTTTGGAGTGGTGGTGGTATTCGGAGTGGTGGTGTTGGTATTGGAAATCGTGTTGGTGTTAGGAGTGGTGTTGGTGTAAACAGTGGTTGTGGTGTTGGGAGTAGTGGTGGTGTTGGGAGTGGTTGTGGTGTTGTAAGTGGTGGTGGTGTTGGGATTGGTTGTGGCGTTGGGAGTGGTGTTGGTGTTGGGAGTGGTGGTGGTGTTGGTGTTGGGATTGATGTTGGTGTTGGGAGTGGTGTGGTGTTGGGAGTAGTGTTGGTGTTGGGAGTGGTGGTGGTGTTGGGAGTGGTGTTGGTGTTGGGAGTGGTGTTGGTATTGGGAGTGGTGGTGGTGTTGGGAGTGGTGGTGGTGTTGGGAGTAGTGGTGGTGTTGGGAGTGGTGTTGGTGTTGGGAGTGGTGTTTGCATTGGGAGTGGTGGTGGTGTTGGGAATGGTGGTGGTCTTGGGTGTGGTGGTGGTGGTGTTGGGAGTGGTGTTGGTGTTGGGAGAGGTGTTTGTGTTGGGAGTGGTGGTGGTGTTGGGAGTGGTAGTGGTGTTGGGAGTGGTTGTGGTGTTGGGAGTGGTGGTGGTGTTGGGAGTGGTGTTGGTGTTGGGAGTGGTGTTTGTATTGGGAGTGGTGGTGGTGTTGGGAGTGATGTTGGTGTTGGGAGTGGTGGTGGTGTTGGGAGTGGTGTTGGTGTTAGGAGTGGTGTTGGTGTTGGGAATGGTGGTGGTGTTGGGAGAGGTTGTGGTGTTGGGAGTGGTGATGGTGCTGGGAGTGGTGGTGGTGTTGGGAGTGGTGATGGTGTTCGGAGTGGTGGTGGTGTTGGGAGTGGTGGTGGTGTTGGTATTGGGAGTGGTGGTGTTGGTATTAGGAATGGTGTTGGTGTTAGGAGTAGTGTTGGTGTAAAGAGTGGTTGTGGTGTTGTAAGTGGTGGTGGTGTTGGGAGTGGTGTTGGTGTAGGAAGTGGTGTTGTTGTTGGGAGTGGTGTTTGTATTGGGAGTGATGGTGGTGTTGGGAGTGGTGGTGGTGTTGGGAGTGGTGGTGGTATTCGGAGTGGTGGTGTTGGTATTGGAAATTGTGTTGGTGTTAGGAGTGGTGTTGGTGTAAGGAGTGGTTGTGGTGTTGGGATTAGTGGTGGTGTTGGGAGTGGTTGTGGTGTTGTAAGTGGTGGTGGTGTTGGGATTGGTGGTGGCGTTGGGAGTGGTGTTGGGAGTGGTGGTGGTGTTGGGAGTGGTGTTGGTGTTGGGAGTGGTGGTGATGTTGGGAGTGGTGGTGGTGTTGGGAGTGGTGTTGGTGTTGGGAGTGGTGTTTGTATTGGGAGTGGTGGTGGTGTTGGGAGTGATGTTGGTGTTGGGAGTGGTGTTGGTGTTGGGAGTGGTGTTGGTGTTGGGAGTGGGGGTGGTGTTGGGAGTGGTGGTGGTGTTGGGAGTGGTGTTGGTGTTGGGAGTGGTGTTTGTATTGGGAGTGGTGGTGGTGTTGGGAGTGATGTTGGTGTTGGGAGTGGTGGTGGTGTTGTGAGTGGTGTTGGGAGTGGTGTTGGTGTTGGGAGTGGTGTTGGTGTTGAGAGTGGTGGTGGTGTTGGGAGTGGTGTTGGTATTGGGAGTGGTGGTGGTGTTGGGAGTGGTGGTGGTGTTGGGTGTGGTGTTGGTGTTGGGAGTGGTGTTTGCATTGGGAGTGGTGGTGGTGTTGGGAATGGTGGTAGTCTTGGGTGTGGTGGTGGTGGTGTTGGGAGTGGTGTTGGTGTTGGGAGTGGTGTTGGTGTTGGGAGTGGTGTTGGTGAAGGGGGAGTGGTTGTGGTGTTGGGAGTAATGTTGGTATAGGGACTGGTGGTGGTGTTGGGAGTGGTGTATGTGATGGGAATTGTTGTGGTGTTGGGAGTGGTGGTGGTGTTGGTGTTGGGAGTGGTGTTGGTGTTGGGAGTGGTGTTGGTGTTGGGAGTGGTGGTGGTGTTGGGAGTGGTGGTGGTGTTGGGAGTGGTGTTGGTGTTGGGAGTGGTGGTGGTGTTGGGAGTGGTGATGGTGCTGGGAGTGGTGGTGGTGTTGGGAGTAGTGATGGTGTTCGGAGTGGTGGTGGTGTTGGGAGTGGTGGTGGTGTTGGAATTGGGAGTGGTGGTGTTGGTATTAGGAATGGTGTTGGTGTTAGGAGTAGTGTTGGTGTAAAGAGTGGTTGTGGTGTTGTAAGTGGTGGTGGTGTTGGGAGTGGTGTTGGTGTAGGAAGTGGTGTTGTTGTTGGGAGTGGTGTTTGTATTGGGAGTGATGGTGGTGTTGGGAGTGGTGGTGGTGTTTGGAGTGGTGGTGGTATTCGGAGTGGTGGTGTTGGTATTGGAAATCGTGTTGGTGTTAGGAGTGGTGTTGGTGTAAACAGTGGTTGTGGTGTTGGGAGTAGTGGTGGTGTTGGGAGTGGTTGTGGTGTTGTAAGTGGTGGTGGTGTTGGGATTGGTGGTGGCGTTGGGAGTGGTGTTGGTGTTGGGAGTGGTGGTGGTGTTGGGAGTGGTGTTGGTGTTGGGAGTGGTGGTGATGTTGGGAGTGGTGGTGATGTTGGGAGTAGTGTTGGTGTTGGGAGTGGTGTTTGTATTGGGAGTGGTGGTGGTGTTGGGAGTGATGTTGGTGTTGGGAGTGGTGTTGGTGTTGGGAGTGGTGTTGGTGTTGGGAGTGGTGGTGGTGTTGGGGGTGGTGGTGGTGTTGGGAGTGTTGTTGGTGTTGGGAGTGGTGTTTGTATTGGGAGTGGTGGTGGTGTTGGGAGTGATGTTGGTGTTGGGAGTGGTGGTGGTGTTGTGAGTGGTGTTGGGAGTGGTGTTGGTGTTGGGAGTGGTGTTGGTGTTGAGAGTGGTGGTGGTGTTGGGAGTGGTGGTGGTGTTGGGAGTGGTGTTGGTGTTGGGAGTGGTGTTGGTATTGGGAGTGGTGGTGGTGTTGGGAGTGGTGGTGGTGTTGGGAGTGGTGGTGGTGTTGGGAGTGGTGTTGGTGTTGAGAGTGGTGTTTGCATTCGGAGTGGTGGTGGTGTTGGGAATGGTGGTGGTCTTGGGTGTGGTGGTGGTGGTGTTGGGAGTGGTGTTGGTGTTGGGAGTGGTGTTGGTGTTGGGAGTGGTGATGTTGGGAGTGGTGTTGGTGAAAGGGAGTGGTTGTGGTGTTGGGAGTAGTGTTGGTATAGGGAGCGGTGGTGGTGTTGGGAGTGGTGTATGTGATGGGAATGGTGTTGGTGTTGGGAGTGGTGATGTTGGGAGTGGTGTTGGTGAAAGGGAGTGGTTGTGGTGTTGGGAGTAGTGTTGGTATAGGGAGCGGTGGTGGTGTTGGGAGTGGTGTATGTGATGGGAATGGTTGTGGTGTTGGAAGTGGTGGTGGTGTTGGTGTTGGGAGTAGTGTTGGTGTTGGGAGTGGTGTTGGTGTTGGGAGTGGTGGTGGTGTTGGGAGTGGTGGTGGTGTTGGGAGTGGTGTTGGTGTTGGGAGTGGTGGTGGAGTTGGGAGTGGTGATGGTGTTTGGATTGGTGGTGGTGTTGGGAGTGGTGATGGTGTTTTGAGTGGTGGTGGTGTTGGGAGTGGTGATGGTGTTGCGAATGGAGTTGGTGTTGGGAGTGGTGGTGTTGGGAATGGTGGTGGTGTTGGGAGTGGTGGTGTTGGTAGTGGTATTGGTGATGGGAGTGGTTGTGGTGTTGGGAGTAGTGTTGGTATTGGGAGTGGTGGTGGTGTTGGGAGTGGTGTTAGTGATGGGAATGGTTGTGGTGTTGGGAGTGGTGATGGTGTTGGGAGTGGTGGTGGTGTTGGTGTTGGGATTGATGTTGGTGTTGGGAGTGGTGTGGTGTTGGGAGTAGTGTTGGTGTTGGGAGTGGTGGTGGTGTTGGGAGTGGTGTTGGTGTTGGGAGTGGTGTTGGTATTGGGAGTGGTGGTGGTGTTGGGAGTGGTGGTGGTGTTGGGAGTTGTGGTGGTGTTGGGAGTGGTGTTGGTGTTGGGAGTGGTGTTTTCATTGGGAGTGGTGGTGGTGTTGGGAATGGTGGTGGTCTTGGGTGTAGTGGTGGTGGTGTTGGGAGTGGTGTTGGTGTTGGGAGAGGTGTTTGTGTTGGGAGTGGTGGTGGTGTTGGGAGTGGTAGTGGTGTTGGGAGTGGTTGTGGTGTTGGGAGTGGTGGTGGTGTTGGGAGTGGTGTTGGTGTTGGGAGTGGTGTTTGTATTGGGAGTGGTGGTGGTGTTGGGAGTGATGTTGGTGTTGGGAGTGGTGGTGGTGTTGGGAGTGGTGTTGGTGTTAGGAGTGGTGTTGGTGTTGGGAATGGTGGTGGTGTTGGGAGAGGTTGTGGTGTTGGGAGTGGTGATGGTGCTGGGAGTGGTGGTGGTGTTGGGAGTGGTGATGGTGTTCGGAGTGGTGGTGGTGTTGGGAGTGGTGGTGGTGTTGGTATTGGGAGTGGTGGTGTTGGTATTAGGAATGGTGTTGGTGTTAGGAGTAGTGTTGGTGTAAAGAGTGGTTGTGGTGTTGTAAGTGGTGGTGGTGTTGGGAGTGGTGTTGGTGTAGGAAGTGGTGTTGTTGTTGGGAGTGGTGTTTGTATTGGGAGTGATGGTGGTGTTGGGAGTGGTGGTGGTGTTGGGAGTGGTGGTGGTATTCGGAGTGGTGGTGTTGGTATTGGAAATTGTGTTGGTGTTAGGAGTGGTGTTGGTGTAAGGAGTGGTTGTGGTGTTGGGATTAGTGGTGGTGTTGGGAGTGGTTGTGGTGTTGTAAGTGGTGGTGGTGTTGGGATTGGTGGTGGCGTTGGGAGTGGTGTTGGGAGTGGTGGTGGTGTTGGGAGTGGTGTTGGTGTTGGGAGTGGTGGTGATGTTGGGAGTGGTGGTGGTGCTTGGGAGTGGTGTTGGTGTTGGGAGTGGTGTTTGTATTGGGAGTGGTGGTGGTGTTGGGAGTGATGTTGGTGTTGGGAGTGGTGTTGGTGTTGGGAGTGGTGTTGGTGTTGGGAGTGGTGGTGGTGTTGGGAGTGGTGGTGGTGTTGGGAGTGGTGTTGGTGTTGGGAGTGGTGTTTGTATTGGGAGTGGTGGTGGTGTTGGGAGTGATGTTGGTGTTGGGAGTGGTGGTGGTGTTGTGAGTGGTGTTGGGAGTGGTGTTGGTGTTGGGAGTGGTGTTGGTGTTGAGAGTGGTGGTGGTGTTGGGAGTGGTGTTGGTATTGGGAGTGGTGGAGGTGTTGGGAGTGGTGGTGGTTTTGGGTGTGGTGTTGGTGTTGGGAGTGGTGTTTGCATTGGGAGTGGTGGTGGTGTTGGGAATGGTGGTGGTCTTGGGTGTGGTGGTGGTGGTGTTGGGAGTGGTGTTGGTGTTGGGAGTGGTGTTGGTGTTGGGAGTGGTGTTGGTGAAGGGGGAGTGGTTCTGGTGTTGGGAGTAATGTTGGTATAGGGACTGGTGGTGGTGTTGGGAGTGGTGTATGTGATGGGAATTGTTGTGGTGTTGGGAGTGGTGGTGGTGTTGGTGTTGGGAGTGGTGTTGGTGTTGGGAGTGGTGTTGGTGTTGGGAGTGGTGGTGGTGTTGGGAGTGGTGGTGGTGTTGGGAGTGGTGTTGGTGTTGGGAGTGGTGGTGGTGTTGGGAGTGGTGATGGTGTTTGGATTGGTGGTGGTGTTGGGAGTGGTGATGGTGTTTTGAGTGGTGGTGGTGTTGGGAGTGGTGATGGTGTTGCGAATGGTGTTGGTGTTGGGAGTGGTGGTGTTGGGAATGGTGGTGGTGTTGGGAGTGGTGGTGTTGGGAGTGGTATTGGTGATGGGAGTGGTTGTGGTGTTGGGAGTAGTGTTGGTATTGGGAGTGGTGGTGGTGTTGGGAGTGGTGTTGGTGATGGGAATGGTTGTGGTGTTGGGAGTGGTGGTGGTGTTGGGAGTGGTGGTGGTGTTGGTGTTGGGATTGAAGTTGGTGTTGGGAGTGGTGGTAGTGTTGGGAGTGGTGATGGTGTTGGGAGTGGTGGTGATGTTGGGAGTGATGATGTTGTTCGGAGTGATGTTGGTGTTGGGAGTGGTGGTGGTGTTGTGAGTGGTGTTGGGAGTAGTGTTGGTGTTGGGAGTGGTGTTGGTGTTGAGAGTGGTGGTGGTGTTGGGAGTGGTGGTGGTGTTGGGAGTGGTGTTGGTGTTGGGAGTGGTGTTGGTATTGGGAGTGGTGGTGGTGTTGGGAGTGGTGGTGGTGTTGGGAGTGGTGGTGGTGTTGGGAGTGGTGTTGGTGTTGAGAGTGGTGTTTGCATTCGGAGTGGTGGTGGTGTTGGGAATGGTGGTGGTCTTGGGTGTGGTGGTGGTGGTGTTGGGAGTGGTGTTGGTGTTGGGAGTGGTGTTGGTGTTGGGAGTGGTGATGTTGGGAGTGGTGTTGGTGAAAGGGAGTGGTTGTGGTGTTGGGAGTAGTGTTGGTATAGGGAGCGGTGGTGGTGTTGGGAGTGGTGTATGTGATGGGAATGGTTGTGGTGTTGGAAGTGGTGGTGGTGTTGGTGTTGGGAGTAGTGTTGGTGTTGGGAGTGGTGTTGGTGTTGGGAGTGGTGGTGGTGTTGGGAGTGGTGGTGGTGTTGGGAGTGGTGTTGGTGTTGGGAGTGGTGGTGGAGTTGGGAGTGGTGATGGTGTTTGGATTGGTGGTGGTGTTGGGAGTGGTGATGGTGTTTTGAGTGGTGGTGGTGTTGGGAGTGGTGATGGTGTTGCGAATGGAGTTGGTGTTGGGAGTGGTGGTGTTGGGAATGGTGGTGGTGTTGGGAGTGGTGGTGTTGGTAGTGGTATTGGTGATGGGAGTGGTTGTGGTGTTGGGAGTAGTGTTGGTATTGGGAGTGGTGGTGGTGTTGGGAGTGGTGTTAGTGATGGGAATGGTTGTGGTGTTGGGAGTGGTGGTGGTGTTGGGAGTGGTGGTGGTGTTGGTGTTGGGATTGATGTTGGTGTTGGGAGTGGTGTGGTGTTGGGAGTAGTGTTGGTGTTGGGAGTGGTGGTGGTGTTGGGAGTGGTGTTGGTGTTGGGAGTGGTGTTGGTATTGGGAGTGGTGGTGGTGTTGGGAGTGGTGGTGGTGTTGGGAGTAGTGGTGGTGTTGGGAGTGGTGTTGGTGTTGGGAGTGGTGTTTGCATTGGGAGTGGTGGTGGTGTTGGGAATGGTGGTGGTCTTGGGTGTGGTGGTGGTGGTGTTGGGAGTGGTGTTGGTGTTGGGAGAGGTGTTTGTGTTGGGAGTGGTGGTGGTGTTGGGAGTGGTAGTGGTGTTGGGAGTGGTTGTGGTGTTGGGAGTGGTGGTGGTGTTGGGAGTGGTGTTGGTGTTGGGAGTGGTGTTTGTATTGGGAGTGGTGGTGGTGTTGGGAGTGATGTTGGTGTTGGGAGTGGTGGTGGTGTTGGGAGTGGTGTTGGTGTTAGGAGTGGTGTTGGTGTTGGGAATGGTGGTGGTGTTGGGAGAGGTTGTGGTGTTGGGAGTGGTGATGGTGCTGGGAGTGGTGGTGGTGTTGGGAGTGGTGATGGTGTTCGGAGTGGTGGTGGTGTTGGGAGTGGTGGTGGTGTTGGTATTGGGAGTGGTGGTGTTGGTATTAGGAATGGTGTTGGTGTTAGGAGTAGTGTTGGTGTAAAGAGTGGTTGTGGTGTTGTAAGTGGTGGTGGTGTTGGGAGTGGTGTTGGTGTAGGAAGTGGTGTTGTTGTTGGGAGTGGTGTTTGTATTGGGAGTGATGGTGGTGTTGGGAGTGGTGGTGGTGTTGGGAGTGGTGGTGGTATTCGGAGTGGTGGTGTTGGTATTGGAAATTGTGTTGGTGTTAGGAGTGGTGTTGGTGTAAGGAGTGGTTGTGGTGTTGGGATTAGTGGTGGTGTTGGGAGTGGTTGTGGTGTTGTAAGTGGTGGTGGTGTTGGGATTGGTGGTGGCGTTGGGAGTGGTGTTGGGAGTGGTGGTGGTGTTGGGAGTGGTGTTGGTGTTGGGAGTGGTGGTGATGTTGGGAGTGGTGGTGGTGTTGGGAGTGGTGTTGGTGTTGGGAGTGGTGTTTGTATTGGGAGTGGTGGTGGTGTTGGGAGTGATGTTGGTGTTGGGAGTGGTGTTGGTGTTGGGAGTGGTGTTGGTGTTGGGAGTGGTGGTGGTGTTGGGAGTGGTGGTGGTGTTGGGAGTGGTGTTGGTGTTGGGAGTGGTGTTTGTATTGGGAGTGGTGGTGGTGTTGGGAGTGATGTTGGTGTTGGGAGTGGTGGTGGTGTTGTGAGTGGTGTTGGGAGTGGTGTTGGTGTTGGGAGTGGTGTTGGTGTTGAGAGTGGTGGTGGTGTTGGGAGTGGTGTTGGTATTGGGAGTGGTGGAGGTGTTGGGAGTGGTGGTGGTTTTGGGTGTGGTGTTGGTGTTGGGAGTGGTGTTTGCATTGGGAGTGGTGGTGGTGTTGGGAATGGTGGTGGTCTTGGGTGTGGTGGTGGTGGTGTTGGGAGTGGTGTTGGTGTTGGGAGTGGTGTTGGTGTTGGGAGTGGTGTTGGTGAAGGGGGAGTGGTTCTGGTGTTGGGAGTAATGTTGGTATAGGGACTGGTGGTGGTGTTGGGAGTGGTGTATGTGATGGGAATTGTTGTGGTGTTGGGAGTGGTGGTGGTGTTGGTGTTGGGAGTGGTGTTGGTGTTGGGAGTGGTGTTGGTGTTGGGAGTGGTGGTGGTGTTGGGAGTGGTGGTGGTGTTGGGAGTGGTGTTGGTGTTGGGAGTGGTGGTGGTGTTGGGAGTGGTGATGGTGTTTGGATTGGTGGTGGTGTTGGGAGTGGTGATGGTGTTTTGAGTGGTGGTGGTGTTGGGAGTGGTGATGGTGTTGCGAATGGTGTTGGTGTTGGGAGTGGTGGTGTTGGGAATGGTGGTGGTGTTGGGAGTGGTGGTGTTGGGAGTGGTATTGGTGATGGGAGTGGTTGTGGTGTTGGGAGTAGTGTTGGTATTGGGAGTGGTGGTTGGTGTTGGTGATGGGAATGGTTGTGGTGTTGGGAGTGGTGGTGGTGTTGGGAGTGGTGGTGGTGTTGGTGTTGGGATTGAAGTTGGTGTTGGGAGTGGTGTTGGGAGTGGTGGTAGTGTTGGGAGTGGTGATGGTGTTGGGAGTGGTGGTGGTGTTGGGAGTGATGATGTTGTTCGGAGTGGTGGTGGTGTTGGGAGTGGTGGTGGTGTTAGTATGGAGTGGTGGTTGGTATTGGGAATGGTGTTGGTGTTAGGAGTAGTGTTGGTGTAATAGTGGTTGTGGTGTTGTAAGTGGTGGTGGTGTTGGGAGTGGTGTGGTGTAGGGAGTGGTGTTGGTGTTGGGAGTGTGTTGGTATTGGGAGTGGTGGTGGTGTTGGGAGTGGTGGTGGTGTTGGGAGTGGTGGTGGTGTTGGGAGTGGTGTTGGTGTTGAGAGTGGTGTTTGCATTCGGAGTGGTGGTGGTGTTGGGAATGGTGGTGGTCTTGGGTGTGGTGGTGGTGGTGTTGGGAGTGGTGTTGGTGTTGGGAGTGGTGTTGGTGTTGGGAGTGGTGATGTTGGGAGTGGTGTTGGTGAAAGGGAGTGGTTGTGGTGTTGGGAGTAGTGTTGGTATAGGGAGCGGTGGTGGTGTTGGGAGTGGTGTATGTGATGGGAATGGTTGTGGTGTTGGAAGTGGTGGTGGTGTTGGTGTTGGGAGTAGTGTTGGTGTTGGGAGTGGTGTTGGTGTTGGGAGTGGTGGTGGTGTTGGGAGTGGTGGTGGTGTTGGGAGTGGTGTTGGTGTTGGGAGTGGTGGTGGAGTTGGGAGTGGTGATGGTGTTTGGATTGGTGGTGGTGTTGGGAGTGGTGATGGTGTTTTGAGTGGTGGTGGTGTTGGGAGTGGTGATGGTGTTGCGAATGGAGTTGGTGTTGGGAGTGGTGGTGTTGGGAATGGTGGTGGTGTTGGGAGTGGTGGTGTTGGTAGTGGTATTGGTGATGGGAGTGGTTGTGGTGTTGGGAGTAGTGTTGGTATTGGGAGTGGTGGTGGTGTTGGGAGTGGTGTTAGTGATGGGAATGGTTGTGGTGTTGGGAGTGGTGGTGGTGTTGGGAGTGGTGGTGGTGTTGGTGTTGGGATTGATGTTGGTGTTGGGAGTGGTGTGGTGTTGGGAGTAGTGTTGGTGTTGGGAGTGGTGGTGGTCTTGGGTGTGGTGGTGGTGTTGGGAGTAGTGGTGGTGTTGGGAGTGGTGTTGGTGTTGGGAGTGGTGTTTGCATTGGGAGTGGTGGTGGTGTTGGGAATGGTGGTGGTCTTGGGTGTGGTGGTGGTGGTGTTGGGAGTGGTGTTGGTGTTGGGAGAGGTGTTTGTGTTGGGAGTGGTGGTGGTGTTGGGAGTGGTAGTGGTGTTGGGAGTGGTTGTGGTGTTGGGAGTGGTGGTGGTGTTGGGAGTGGTGTTGGTGTTGGGAGTGGTGTTTGTATTGGGAGTGGTGGTGGTGTTGGGAGTGATGTTGGTGTTGGGAGTGGTGGTGGTGTTGGGAGTGGTGTTGGTGTTAGGAGTGGTGTTGGTGTTGGGAATGGTGGTGGTGTTGGGAGAGGTTGTGGTGTTGGGAGTGGTGATGGTGCTGGGAGTGGTGGTGGTGTTGGGAGTGGTGATGGTGTTCGGAGTGGTGGTGGTGTTGGGAGTGGTGGTGGTGTTGGTATTGGGAGTGGTGGTGTTGGTATTAGGAATGGTGTTGGTGTTAGGAGTAGTGTTGGTGTAAAGAGTGGTTGTGGTGTTGTAAGTGGTGGTGGTGTTGGGAGTGGTGTTGGTGTAGGAAGTGGTGTTGTTGTTGGGAGTGGTGTTTGTATTGGGAGTGATGGTGGTGTTGGGAGTGGTGGTGGTGTTGGGAGTGGTGGTGGTATTCGGAGTGGTGGTGTTGGTATTGGAAATTGTGTTGGTGTTAGGAGTGGTGTTGGTGTAAGGAGTGGTTGTGGTGTTGGGATTAGTGGTGGTGTTGGGAGTGGTTGTGGTGTTGTAAGTGGTGGTGGTGTTGGGATTGGTGGTGGCGTTGGGAGTGGTGTTGGGAGTGGTGGTGGTGTTGGGAGTGGTGTTGGTGTTGGGAGTGGTGGTGATGTTGGGAGTGGTGGTGGTGTTGGGAGTGGTGTTGGTGTTGGGAGTGGTGTTTGTATTGGGAGTGGTGGTGGTGTTGGGAGTGATGTTGGTGTTGGGAGTGGTGTTGGTGTTGGGAGTGGTGTTGGTGTTGGGAGTGGTGGTGGTGTTGGGAGTGGTGGTGGTGTTGGGAGTGGTGTTGGTGTTGGGAGTGGTGTTTGTATTGGGAGTGGTGGTGGTGTTGGGAGTGATGTTGGTGTTGGGAGTGGTGGTGGTGTTGGGAGTGGTGTTGGTGTTGGGAGTGGTGTTGGTGTTGGGAGTGGTGTTGGTGTTGAGAGTGGTGGTGGTGTTGGGAGTGGTGTTGGTATTGGGAGTGGTGGTGGTGTTGGGAGTGGTGGTGGTGTTGGGTGTGGTGTTGGTGTTGGGAGTGGTGTTTGCATTGGGAGTGGTGGTGGTGTTGGGAATGGTGGGGGTCTTGGGTGTGGTGGTGGTTGTGTTGGGAGTGGTGTTGGTGTTGGGAGTGGTGTTGGTGTTGGGAGTGGTGTTGGGAGTGGTGTTGGTGAAGGGGGAGTGGTTGTGGTGTTGGGAGTAGTGTTGGTATAGGGAGTGGTGGTGGTGTTGGGAGTGGTGTATGTGATGGGAATTGTTGTGGTGTTGGGAGTGGTGGTGGTGTTGGTGTTGGGAGTGGTGTTGGTGTTGGGAGTGGTGTTGGTGTTGGGAGTGGTGTGGTGTTGGAG